>NW_010269536.1:20730-53001 GCF_000690775.1 Eurypyga helias
GGTGAGGAGGGCACATGACACAACAGGGTAAGGAGGTATTTTTATTTTGAATTGCTAATAAATTAACATGACTGAAACTCCCACACTTTTAACACACAGAACACAGGAAAGATCCTGACTTGACTCCCAGCGCGGGCACATCCAGTCTGCTACGGAGGGAGAGCCACGCTATCTCGTGCCACGCTGAACGGACATCAAGTCCTGAAGCACGGTCCAGCTGAACAAATACCAGGGAAAGTCAATAGCCAAATCCTTCCAGCAGCAGTCCTGCTCTAGGAACCTGATTGGAATTTGAGCATTTGCATTGATTTATGTCATTTTTTTTTTGATGTTACCAGCTGTGAGCAAGTACTGGAGATGGGGTACACAGCTGGTTCCACCGGAACGCGAACAGCTAGCAAAGCATTACCTTTTAAAGGATTATCTTTTAAACTAAGAAAAAATTGGTATACTGCAAACAACTACCTCGAATCAAAAGGATCCAAAAGGATTACCAGGTACGGCTTCCCCGTACTTTAACGTCCAGACACGCCACTGAGGAACATGAACGGTTTTATTTAGATGCCCTTGTACAGTTGTCAAGCACCTTTCCATGGTCCACAAATAAGGGCTGCCTGCTCCGTTAAGGCTCTTAAAACAAAAGCTTTGGCGACTTATCCTCAAGCCTCACGAGCGGCAGCGATCTTCTGTCTTTTTACAGAGCCCTCTCCCTTACCGTTGCATATGTAAGCTCTGATCATCACGCCCTTTTAACTCCAGCCAGGAAGGAAGATTAGTCGCTGCTTGTACCGCTCCTGCACTGTGAAATTTCCAGAACTGAGCTCTTTTACTTCCCTCTGGGAAGCAGGGGAAGTAACAGACAACTGAGAACGTGCTCTTCATGGGTTTTTCCTCCTGAATCGTTAACACTTGTATAAGCTCTTACGGCCATGGTACTACAGCATTACAAAAAGCAAAATAGCTGAAAGAAAACAGCACCCATATATTTGGAACCAATGCATGCTACATGCACTTGAGCATCTCTGTCTTACTAGTGGACATGGTGGTAGCATCTCTTACGTGCACCGAAGACTGCGAATTCTGACAAACAGAATGGGATAAAAAAAAGAGTATTCTGGCAAACAAGATGGGGTAAGCAACCAGGGAAAAAAATAAAGTCAAAATATAAAGCCTCATTAAGTTACTAAAATGACTTTTTACTGTGTTTTAATTATTTACCATTTCTTTCAAAATTGATTATTTAACACACATTCCAGGTTCCCTTGAGGTAAATTAAAAAACCTAAATACTTAAACACAACGTAACTTAAGGCAATTAGATTCCTTTATGTTTCAGTTGACCTCATACACAGGTCAGCCGTGGTCTCATCCAGAGGAGAAGCCGCATTCAGCAGCAGTCAAACCCTGCCTCTCGATGATATGAAACATTATCCACTTGGGTGAGTTTTCCCATCTCATAATTATTCATTTCCATCTTCTGAAGTTATCACATATTGTTTTAAAACCAACTAAACACTGCATTTACTCAGCATGTATTTCACACCTGTTTAAGAATACATACACCGTCACGCAAAGACTCACCTCCACCACCTCCAAGAAGGCTGGAATTAGCTGCAAAAAGAACAAAAGGAGAATCATTAGCATTGAGCTTCCTAAATACAGATGGAACCAAACTAGATGATGTTTCACAAGAGATTTTTCCAGTGTTTCAGTAACTTTGCTACTCCTCACTTATTCAAAAACATTTATTGCAAAAACAGCTATTTATGTAAATTGTAATGGCAATCAGTCTTTACCTTTGCAGTATTTTGCACTACCTCTGAAGATATAAGCTAATAAATAAACCAGTAATACAATTATCAAAACTAAAGTGTGGAATGGCTTATGAAATTAAAATCTTGAATTTGTAATTCTGTAAACCACATTCACTCGTGATTGCAAAATGCAGTAGAATTCTTTCATTTTTGAGGAATTTAAATAGACTTTGATGCAACTTTTGATTAGCTCTCCTTGTTTCCTGTGACATGGGAACTTTGAGGAGGATGATGATGATAAACCTTGGCCCCACTGATATAAAAGGGTGGTTTACCACTCTATGTAATTAAGTCGGGATTTCACTCAGTGTGCTTAATTGCCTCTGTGAAGTAACCATCCAGCTACCCATGCCAGAAATGGATAAATGACTTATGGAAAGCAATTTTCAGAGCACGGTGACACAAGATGGTCCTTCAAATTAAGCTAGCACTATTGAAGCCATGCCAAACATTTTCTTTTCACTGCCTAGGAAAGCCTAGGCTTCCAAACCTGCCTTGACTGAAGCATTCATCCTTTAGATGTGCAGGAAACAAATCCCTGTCGTACCCAAATACAGATAACATGCGGTATAAAAACAAGAGTGTAAGGGATGGACAAAGGAATTGTGTATTGCTTGCTGAGGAGTCAAGGAGAAGCAAGATATCAAACCATTTCCTGCTTCAGGATAAGGGTAGATGGCAAGATCGAGAGAATAAATTAGGTATTTTCCAGTATCCAAACTTTCTACGCTTACGTGTTATTGGTTCTGTGATTTCCATCTGCTTCCTAAACAGAAGACTGTAAACAGCAAATTTCCTGCTGTTGTTTTTTTCCATCACTTTCCTGAGATTTTTACAGAAAATCAAGTTACCTCTGCCTTCGTCATTTCTTTTTCAGATATTCTACGAACACCTTTGACTTAACATCCACTTTCAGCTGAACTATTTGCAGACAGCTTTCCCTGACACTGCAGTTAGTCTGCATTCATCAAAAAGCTAGATTTTACATCAAAGCAGCCTACCCAAGATCTCTGCTTTTAAAAGTAGCATACATCATTAACACTATTCTCTTACAGTGACTCAAGAAGCACCTCTGTCTTACTCAAAATGCAATGGTCTAACAAAGAAATAAATATGCAGCTTTATATCCAGCAGAGCTGAACATAATCCAATCAAATACACTACAGACAGTACCCATCGTAGGACTAAGCATTCCTACACTGCGTGAATCGTTACGACGAGCATCTAGAGAGATGTTCTCGTGCATCTTTCTGAGCCAAGTCTGCTTCTAACATTCTGGAAGATTAGATGGAGGAAAATGGGGCAAATAATCTTTGTTTCTAAATCAAAATTATTTGTAGCCATTTTCAAAAAAGTGCCTGTTGGGAGATACAGAAGGGCTGGAGCAAGAGGCCCAGACACAAAACAGAAAACTGAACAAGAGGAAAACACAATTGTCCATACTTCCTGAGCATCTCTTGGTTATCCTCTATAAAATTCTAGCAGGGAAGAAATACTGCCATATATAAATTGCCTTTGAAAAAGATATAATGATAAAAATAATAAATGTGTGCAAAGACATAGCGCCAAGAGTACCACTGAATTTCCATCTTTCTCTATTTAACCTGCTCTTGCCCTCACTGAAATTTGCTATTACAGAAAGACACACATTAAAAACAGCCCCATGTATTGCTCCCACAGGACTCCTGCAACAGGTAACATCACCTTCCCCGCAGTAAGGTGTGCATATGCAAGACAAAATTCAGGATACTCAGTACCAGAAGAAAATAGAAGTAACGAAGTGTCACCTACTGCCGTAAGTCTGCTGTTCAAGATTAATCTTTTTGGCACTGAAGAACGCACCTACAATTACCATTCTACTTCTTGAATGAGTCAAATTCTAGGCTTTCAGTTATAATGAAAGTTATTATTATTATTATCAGACTTCAGAGACATAGCTAAGACCTCACTGTAACCAAAGTTTCCACTGCTACAAATGTTCCTTATGATACCCAGCCAACATTCCCATTGAAAACTCTCATTTACTGGCTTCTCACAGAATTATGGTTCTCTCATTAACTTTTCCTGACAACGTTCATCTTTCCAATGGTTTCTACAATTTTTTAATAACATATAACATAACTCAGCATCACACACATCTCTATAGAAACAGCAAAACCAGCTCAAACAGATTTTTGGCTGCAAAGCCTCTATTACAGCTATTGAAATTGCAGTAACAATTCATAGGCTCTTTTGGTTTTTTTAAGCATTATGCTACTGGGAGGAAAATGAAACTATTTACCTATGATGCCAGGAAAGAACACGACTGAATTATATTTACAGAATCCTTTCCAGAAAGATAAAGTGTCAATTTTATTCTATGACTTTCTAGATTGTACCCAAAAAGTTCAATAAAATATACTTCTCTTTCCATTTTGGGGAGAACCTCACTATTAAAGGAGTAACTTCTCACTTACCCCTTTCCCCCAGCCCCAGCTGAGGATTTTCACCTGGATGGAGGGAGGAGGTCAGCACAGCCCCACGGCTGCAACCACATCATATGATGTTGGTATTGCCTCTCTTCTCAGTCTACAGCTGCACTTTGTCCATCAGGGCTCCCAAATGCTCAAGTCTTGCGAAACCCTTTGAAAGGGGCTCCTGCTGCAGAGGTTCAACTACGGATAGGTATGAGCAACCAGAGGTGGGACCCTAAGAGCTTTCAACCTCCAAAACTTAATGCAGTCTAAATTGCTTCCCAGGTTGCACCACTACACTGCGTGCAAATACAACGCCCCCACCCAACTCAGGGCATGCCCAGCCTTAGGTAGCACACGTTACACCATTTGTAAACAAAGAGTACATCCATTTTGACTAACCTCTTGTCCTTATTTCTCTATTCCAGAGCTGCACCAGATTCTCAAGTCATGGGAGACTTGGGGTAGGGGGAAAGAAGACGACTGAACTGCTACCAAGTTACCAAGGCAAAGAACAGCAAAAGAAAACAAACAAGCATGAGAGGGGCTCCAAAGGAATGTGATGTAAAGCCTTCTTGCACCTCATTTCATTCCCCACGTTGACCTTTCAAGTTGACCTCCCAACTTTTCTACAACTGCCTCCCCAACAACCACAGTCTACAGTAGATTCCTGGGCATTACTTCTGAAAATCCACTCACAGTACAAGCCTGAAAGTATTATTTTAATATGTACTTATTTATACTCAGAGGCGTGATGACACAGAGTGGTCAGGCAGCCAGCAGCCCACGTACTTCCTTGTCAGGCTGAAATGCAACACGCGCTGACAAAGCCCCGTCCAAAACATCTCACTCGACGATGGCCTGCAAGAGGCAGTTTTGCCTGCACCAGCAACATAGACTTCAATAAAAAATAATAATAATGAAAAAAAAAAAAATAAAGCCATCTCTGGGGACCAGTTTCTGGGGTTCATTTTCAATAGTGGCTTCAGGATGAGACAAATCACAGCAGAGGAGATGCTGCGCATCACCACTGCTTTAAAAGAAGTCTTGAACTCTGCATTTTGAGAGACAGATCTCACCTTCACAGTCTGCCTCAGTACAGCAAAGGGAAATACATCTAGCAGTAATAATATGTCTTTCAGCCCTTCAGTTCTAGATTTCTTTTTATTAGATACATTAGAAGCATTAGCAGTAAAAAGTGTTTCTACAAAGTTCAGACTCCTCTCTAAAAAAAATCCACTGAAAAGAAAAAACACTCTCTAATCACTGAGTATAATGATTTAGCCCTTAATGAGATGTTTATGACCCCAGATTCAAGCAGAAATTCAGTATTTTAAATGACTTGGCACCTCAACAGACTAAACTTTGATGCTTTTTAACAGAGTAGCAGCACCAGGACAGCGTTACTAAACAAACTCCACGAATGCTGGTCTGGTCGATCCAGAAAAATCCTCTCCTGCTCTAAAAACCAAAATTCCTTCTGAAACACTTCCGTGGGGAGAAAGGGGAAAAAATAAATGAAAAAATAAAAGACCTAGAAGGAATGAATTTAAGGGAAGCTTAGTTTCTCATTATGGAATATCCAGAATGAAATCTCAGGTTACTAACATGTACAAATTCGAATAATGAATGTACCAGAATATTTGACAAATAAGAACTGGACATGAATGTTTTCAATCTGTGTCTCCTTAATGAGTTAAGTCATACAGCTTTCCAACACTTTTTTGTCTGAATAAGCAGACCAGAACCTCTGGAACAGGTCTTAACATTTTCCTCAACGCTCTCTTTACAACAGCATTCTTGCCAAGAAGTAGGATTATGTGAAATACTGTGGAAAGCAAATGCATGCTGAAGAAGTTCACGTCAAATAAAACTGAAAACCTTTCTGTGCTGTAAGCCAGAAGGTATAAAAAGTGATAAAGGATGTATGTATGGGTTGCTTAAACAGACATTTGCAGACACAATTATTTTTTCTGCTGTCAGTTTTGTGGAATTTAGAAAACAGAAAAGACGCGAATACCAATTTTCGTGATGTCTCTGGAGATAACATGCTTTTAGCTTTCTTAACAACATAGCTGAGTAACTCTGGTTACTTTTTGTTGGCATATATTCATCTGACAACATTTTAAAAACGTAAATTCTTCTGGGAGCATGTCTTTGTCAAGTATTAATGGCACTAGTAACTTAAATTGACATCTATGTCATGCAGCCATGCATCTGTCAGTATAATAAAAATATACTTTTAAAAGATTACTTGATATTGTCTGACTTTGGCAGCAGATGTTTGAGCTTATTTTGATGTAAAAAAGATTAAATATTTTTGTCAATACTTTCTAATTGTGAAATTTATTCAGGAAGACATCTTTATAACTGGCAGTGCTGTAAGATGCAAGACATTCTATTGCCTCAGACACCATTTTTATTCATCAATAAAATACCGTAACAGGCAGCGGGTGAGCAGAGTACCAGTCATTTACGGAACGGGAAGCTACATTTCTTCGGCGTGTTTTGCGAGACATCCCTACCTGTCACTGCATTTTGTTTCATCTTTTCTCAGGAAAGCTGAGAGAACAAAGCGGGGTGAGCTAACAACTGCACCTTGTACCCTCAACCGTTTTTTAACAGAAGATGTGTTTTGGTGCCTTAAAGTAAAAAGCTTTAGGCTTAAAGATTGTAAAACAATTTCAAAGTATATATAGTAAATAAAATACAGCCATACACAATATACTACAGTATAGTCACCACTGTAAACAAATTTAGTCAAAATACTTCCTTGCACACAAAGGCACATCAATCAGGAGAAGTAAAATAACATTAGAATCATAGAATCACAGAACGGTTTGGGTTGGAAGGGACCTTAAAGACCATCCAGTTCCAACCCCCCTGCCATGGGCAGGGACACCTTCCACTAGACCAGGTTGCTCCAAGCCTCATCCA
This sequence comes from Eurypyga helias, assembly GCF_000690775.1. Taxonomy (NCBI): domain Eukaryota; kingdom Metazoa; phylum Chordata; class Aves; order Eurypygiformes; family Eurypygidae; genus Eurypyga; species Eurypyga helias. The sequence continues at coordinate 27,934 of NW_010269536.1, forward strand.
GCCTGGCCTTGGACACTTCCAGGGATGGGGCATCCACAGCTTCTCTGGGCAATTGTAATAACTGACTGGGCCAGATGTGCAAGGTTCTGTAAGTGCCCAATGATGCAAAGCAGAAACTACTGGAAATTAGAAAACAACCCGTCCTACAAAGTAAGATGGACTTAGAACACGCAGGCACTCCAGTAAGAACCACTGTTAGCATCTTCAGACACCTACATGCCTCCTGCAAACGCCGCCGTCAGAGACTTGCCGGGTAAGGGGGGTGTGATGATCCCCTGCAAGCACCAGAAGCAGCTCCCCAAGATGGGCAGCAGTTAACTGCTCTCTGCGCTGCAGCAGGTTCCTACAAACAAGTTCCTTCTCTCTACACCCGCAAAGGGCTTTCGGCCCTCTGCACTAACGCCACAGAGCCAAACGGGGATTGACTGCTTTGGCTCAGGCACAGCCTGGAGCCTCACGCAGAGGTAGGCATAGACCTGAGTGCAAGGGCAGTGGGGGCCAGTCCCCGCAGGGGACAAGCTGCTCTGGTGCCCTGGCCCTCACGCCGCAGCCCCTCGGAGCAATCCCTGCATCGGCCAAAGACCTGGCCTCCACCCACTCTGCTCCTGAAGGCTCCCGAGATGCTTCTGAGTTTTGCCCAATACTTTGGGGATTTGCTTTCTTTCCGTGGGTGACTGAAAGCACATCATTCTCGATACACATGCAAAGACTTGAGTTTCCACCTACTAAGGAATCCCTTCCTCTTCCGCCCACAAATACCTTTGCAAATAGAAATTAATATCTATCCAGCCTTACTTTACTGACAGTCAAACGTACCAACTTCAAGCTCTCTTTCTAAAAAGGCAAGATGTCCAGCAGAAGCATGACCTAATGACTCAAAACAATTCACCTTATGAAGTTTCCATCATCTGTGTTAGCAAAACAGATGATGTGAGAGACAGAAGAGAAAGACTGACTTTTCCATGCCTTACTTCTTTTCCCAGACACTGAAAGTGCACACTACAGATTTCACATGCTTTAAAGATAAGAAAATCTAAGGGAAGGCTTTCTGTCAATAAAAGTACAGGTTTTGTATTTGTAACTAATAAAATGGCCTTGTCGTCCACTCGTCATAAAACCTGTGCTATTCTGTTCCCCCTTCTACACTCTGTACAGAGAACAAATCTTTAAAACTAAGTTTTGCCATCTTGCATAAAAAGCAGTCATTATCTCCAAATTCAAGCTTGTAAAGGGTATTTCGTACGTAGATTAAGGAAAAAAATAATCAGCATGCTAGCTAGCTCTGGAGTTGATCCTGTCAAGGAAACTGCCTTCACAACATTCTGAATTCAATAAGGAAACAATAACTGTCACAACTTTTCAGTTACTTTTCTTCTTCTAATACATTACCAACTCAATATATAAAGTGCATTTATGTAAGAAAGTTATTACTAAAAGTTATCTATTGTATCCATTAAGCTTAATCAGTCATATGCAAAGCACCTCTGAAATTAGGTAAGAGCAAAAAAAAAAAAAAAAACCACCCACCCCGACCCCACAAAAGGCAGTGTAGCAGCAGCGTGGTGTGGACACAGTGCAGAACTAAGCACACAGCTGTCAGTCTAGCATTTAGCATCTGGAGTACGTCGAAGGCATACCTTCAAAGCAAAATGGCAGGTTTTTGACTTCCAGTGAAATACACAAACTTCTTTAACGCAGAGTCAGAGAACATTAACAGAAACTGAACTTGTCTAGCTCACAACGAGAAAAACACATGAGAGGAAGTGTTTGGCCTAGACTACATCCGGAATGCTGCTGTATAAACTTCCGTATGCACTGAAGATTTAGGCTACAACTTTAAAAGGTGTCTAAAATTTACAGTAGCCTGAGGACTCCAAATAACCACAATTGCTACTTGGTGGGAAGTCAGTCAACCACAGCAAAAAGAATATCAGAAAAAACAGATGAACTTGTTTCTAAGAATGGTATTTATCAGGTCAGCTTCAGTCCCAAACAGAAGTCGAAAAAACTCGATTTTTCAGGCGAAATCCCACAAAAAAGGCAGTTCATGCTTTCATACCAATGAAATTCATACCTTTCATACACAGAATCATAGAATCACAGAACGGTTTGGGTTGGAAGGGACCTTAAAGCCCATCCAGTTCCAACCCCCTGCCATGGGCAGGGACACCTTCCACTAGACCAGGTTGCTCCAAGCCTCATCCAGCCTGGCCTTGGACACTTCCAGGGATGGGGCATCCACAGCTTCTCTGGGCAACCTGTCCCAGTGCCTCACCACCCTCTCCGGGAAGAACTTCTTCCTGAGATCCAATCTAAACCTCCCCACTTTCAATTTAACCCCGTTACCCCTTGTCCTGTCACTACAGGCCCTTGTAAAAAGTCCCCCCCCAGCTTCCTTGTAGCCCCTTCAGGTACCGGAAGGTGCTATAAGGTCTCCCCAGAGCTATTATTTTCAGGTCGACAGAAACATCTATTCCAAATGAAAGGAAAGTAAGTGATGCAAAAGGAGCAGGTTTCCCACCAGCGCCTTGCGAGGGACAGTTAGAGGAACCTGTTTGATGAGGCTGATCTCACCCTTGGGAGGCAGAAGGCGACAGACGTGTTGAAACAGAGGCTGCAGTTTGAAGGGAAGGAGAGCTAGAAAAGGCTAAAACTGGCTGGTAAGCACAGCAGCGTTCATCATCACGGTTTGGGTGAACCCCTGTGCAGAAGCACACTTGTTTTTCACGTCCCTCTCATTCTTATGGGCAAACGTGAGAAAGGCACATAGCAGGAATAATTTAATTCTAAAACAGAGGTTGATAAATTTTCACACACACGCTACTAAATGCTAAAGGGAAAGCTATGAATTAAGATTTCATCCATTTTGTGTGTCAATCTGTGGTTTGCTCAACCTCCTAAAGCTGCCTTCTAGATCATCAAGGTATTATAAAATATAGCCAAACTGAAATGTAAAGCAACAGGAACTTATTTCAAGGCAGAATAATGAGGAAAAAAACAGCTAGGTCTAAAACAGCCAATTCTTCATCTCATAATTTGGGCCATTTGTGTGGTTTGTAAATGTAACATTAAAGGGAATCAAAGTGCTGCAGTATATAATTAATCCATTTAAGCAGAGCCATCATCAATATTTAAAAGCCTACACAAAACAGAATAAGAGGTAGTCCTAGGTTCTACCTGCACAATTAGAAAAGCAGTTTTACTAATAATTATCTCACAATAATTAGTGAATTTTATATAATTCCTGCATCTTTCCAGTATCCCAAAGGTACTAGAACATATTATCCAGAATACAGAAAAAAATTAGGGTGAAGCTCTTTGTGCTGTCTTTGCTTTTGTCTTTTCAAAATGACAAGCAGCCCTGAACCTCCCAAAGCCTACCTGTGCACAAGAACACTATCCTGCGAGCTGTTTCTGCTGGTTTTATTTTTTTAGAACATCAGTACGGTACTTATGGTGTAGCCAATCACAAGATTTCATTTCTATTTCCTTTGCTAGGAAGTAATTGCATAATACTTGATTTCAAGGAGAAAAATGTCACATTGCATAAAGTTATAATAAGGCAACAGTTACGCTCTGAAAATCAAAAAGAAATCAAAAGGTGATAAAAACTAACATATTTCAGCCTTGAAACATTTATGTTCAACATTCAGGTTTCATAACAATGAACCCCCCCAACTGGTTATGAAGTCCAAGGCCACCGCTGACAAAAAGCTACCTGGGGCCTTGCCCTCCCAGCAGCCCAGTGCGTTTTTCCGTAGGGCAGCCAGCAGCAAGGTACCCGCGGTGCAGGCACATCCCGTAGTGCTTCTCGTTCACTCAGAGGCAGGCTAAGCAAGGTCAGTCCTGGCTGCAGGGCTGACCTCAGTGGGCATATTTCGGTGTCAAAGCAGTAAGTTCCCACAGCACTGTCTTTTCTTAGAGTAGTAAGACTCATATGAACAACATCCAGGTTTTGGGTTCTTTTTTTATAAAAAGAAAAAAGATAAAAGAAAGGGAAAAAAAGAAGACGACACACCTCACGCTCTACCAAAACAGCCCTCGCGCTCTTTTCCAGCTACGTGGACAAGACTTCACTTGCAAATTTTGCCGCAAAGTTAGAGGAAGGCAAGGTGTTATTGCACTGTTTTTGCAAGAGCAGCCTGGAAGGAAGGTTTTGACAATGAATTACATGCTCCTGCAAGCAACTAGTGCAGACATGTAGGATTTGAAGAGCCTGCAAGGAAAGCACTGAAGTAAAAGGTCTGGTTTAAAGTGTCTCCAACTGAGCGAATGCAACATGCCCTGTATATGAACGTGTTGTATAACCTCCCTAATGATCCCTTCTTCAGCCTGAAATTAGAAGCAGCTCCCACTGTGGTCCGTGGAAGCCACATTACAGAAGTAAAGAGAATCTGGTTAGGTAGTTTACTGTACTTTTTTTGTTTTCCAACGTAGGCCCAAACTGTTGCTATAGGGCTGAATATTTTACAACAACAGTCATGTATTCCTGTATGAGGGAAAGTGGAACTCAGGAACCTGGGTATTTCAGCCAAACCAGGAATAAGGCGTTACAGCAAAATGTGGACTGCACATCTTAACGCTGTCCTTAAGAATAGTCTCAAACCTTGTTGTATGCTGTCATCAAACATCCTATCCATACTTTATCTCAACTGATTGCTTCAAAAAGTGATGATCTGTAAGCTAAAACAAAACCCATCTTGAGAAGACCATAAAAAATATAAAGAATTAAGTGTAGCCATCAACATTTTTTCTCAGAGGAATCAGAAACTGCCCCTTATATGATAAAAGTCAACTTAGAGAGTCACTTATCTTCTCCATTTTACTCTTCCTGGAACATACAATCCATGACATCTCTTAAAATGGAGAAACATAATCTACAGTTTAAAAAAATGCAGTAAATGCCTTGAAAACTTAAAAAACTCTATTCAGGAACTTTAAAGAAAAGGGAGATTACAAGTAATCAAAATGATGCGAAGGCCTGTAGATATTTTCAAAGGCATGACAAAGCCAAGAGCCCAGATGAAATCCCTGGCAATGACAGGATTTCAGATTGCGTGGGACAATTCTTTGTTCCTGTCAGCTTCTTGGAGGTTTCTAATCTTTCCTGGCTGCAGATGCTCGCATTTCATAATTTATCTCAACACTTGTCAGGTTGGCGCCATCCTGCTCAGTTACCTGTCTACCAAACACTGCCCTGTACCTAATTTGCCAGCGCATCAGCGGCATGCCTGCTCCTTGGTACCCATGGCTGCGTGAGAAATAAAGCAAGGAGCCCGTTTTCTTACACTCTGAAGACACCTCTTTAACACTAAAGATTACAGGCACTTCTTAATGATGAAGTAGATTAAAGCTATTATTGCAGTAAATAGGCACTGTCCTTGTAAGACTGTGCATTCAAGCAGATAATATCTGGCAGAAGCAGTATTAAGGCTTTGATGAAAAATGTACTGAGGTTAGGCTGGACAAGAATCTTTCATTTTCTCTGAAGCTCACCAGGAGGGTCGGCTGGCTGCACTGTCGCACACCATGCGACATAATGCCATGCAGCAAGAGAAATTGTCAAGCTGCACCATCTAATCAATAACTTCGTCGTATACGCACCAGAGCATCATCCCTAAAATTTCCCATCCTTGCTTCCTGTCAATTGTGTTGGACGAATTTAGATCATGACATGTTGTTCATATCAACCAGGACCCACAGTACCTTATCGTGCAGGGATATTCCAGTTAAATACTGTATTTGAGCTCTCCAGAGCAGACACGACTTTTGGATGCAGATCAGAAGGCCAGATGTGGAAGACCCATTTCCCTAAACGGCCAAAAAGGAGAGACAGGCACTGGCAGGTGACAGGGGACATCTGTGATATGTGAACAACCAACGGATGATGTGAATTCACCTCCTTGTGGCAAAGATGCTTGTGGTTCATTTAGCATCATCACCACAAGCACTTCCACCACAAATCCTTTCAGCTATAACCACTACCCAAAACCGCAACAACTGCTGGTACTTGATATTTTTGCTAACACTTTCTTCTGTTGCTTCCAGTAACAGTTTGCCTGTTGACACAAGTGTCGTACCACCATGTAAAACAAACAAGCATTCAAGTTTGACCCTTTGCCTGGGCCAGAACTCAATCATAAGCTTTTTGGTATAGGATAGCACCTAATTGTCAGAGGCATTCTCACTGAAAGATTCAATAGAGAGGACCATGGCTCGCTGATCAGAGCTTAAGACAAAGGAAACTAAGCCAAAAAAATAATCCTACAAACAATTTTTACAGACAATTAGACCAAAGATAAATTTGGGAAAGCTGATTAATCACTTCAAAATAAGCTGCTCTCTTCTCTTCCTATAACCGTGTATTTTTAAAGCGTTGATCAATTAAGCACTTTTGTGTTTTTGGTTTTACCTATCCTTCTGTAAGGCAAAAAGGGAGACAAATCCACGTATAGCACAAAAACTGCACAAGGATGAATGTGTGTGGTCATTTTTCCCCCAAATGCTGCAATGTACACAGTTCATCTAGAGCAGCTCTCTAAAAAAATGTGCTCGATAAGTTGGTATTTTAATCAGTTACCATTCTTTCCATACTTCATACCAGGAAAATTCAAAATCTTAAGAAGCTCCAAGCTTTCATATAGACCTTTTGCATCCAGGATTAGTATGTACTCACAGTGATCTCTTCCACTTCGAGGAAACACAAACAGGGATGCTATAATCTAATTTGTGCATAGCAAACACTTCATTTCATTATTCTAATACTACTACTGTGATTCATGAGTCAGCTGAGTACTTCTGAAAAATGTGTTGAGAAAACAAAGAATTAGGCAAAGTACAAACACTGGTTATACAAATACAGAGATCAGTAATGTCAAAGGATATTACAGGCATCTTATGCTATGTATAAGCACATCTGGAAGGCAGGTAAACTATGTTTATACAGCTGCTCAGAAAAGAAAAAGATTAATCATCTTTTAAAGCTCTATATAAAGTCACTTCTCTAGTGGCAATTAATAAAGAGAAGCCCCAAAATACCAATCACACGCGCTAACCATCAAGGAGAAAGAAATTAAATGACAATTAAAAAAAAAAAAACCACAACATTTTATTGAATATGGAAAATTCTGGTTTCCCCTGGAAAGCAACGACAGCAATCTCATATTCCATAATCACATTAGCAAAGAAACAGTTGAGTGGATAGCTAGAGAAGATCTTATGTCCCTGAAGGATCAGGTAGATAAATTACAATATGAAACCTACACTACTAAATACATAGTGTAGGTTTATGATGATGATTTGCAGGAAGAAATGTCCTGTTAATTTACTTCTAGTAATCTTCTGATCTAAGATCACAAGATCTACAATCACAAGATCTGTACATATCCTACCAGTATGTATAAAAGCCATGAACAGTCCAAAAAATTTAACCAAAATTTGTTACAGGCAAAAAAACCCACACTACTCTGGCTGCAGTATGTGTCTGCACAGGAGCACGGCTCTTTTCTTCCCCCGAAGCCTCAGGTACTCTTTTCTTTATACTTCAAACAAATTAAATCTACTGCAATTAATGATTATAGTTTTTCCCTCAATCAGCCCATATTCCTCTAGGAAATTAACTTAGCTATGAAAAGCCTAAAGGCTGGAAAGGAACCTAGTTAGATGAGTTTTACCTCCTCTGTATTGCCTGTGTAATCAAATGCAGTTTCCCCACCAGTTTAATTCTAATCAGTTTAATTACTGAAAATTACAACGCCAAAAAAAAAAAAACAACACCCTTACTACTTACATTAGAACAAAGGAGGAAAGGTGCACATGGTAACACAAGAATACTGGGTGGCAGGAGTTTGATACTGCACGTGAGGGAGCGGAAATAACCGAAAATAAAGACAAATTCTAACACTCCTTCGACAAGAGCTACCAGATCATATCATAGATCAGATGGAGGAGGTGGAAACAGCAAGGCAAAAGCCAAGAATGAAACCCAGCGCAGAGTACTTCCAAAGTCTGAAACCGAGGGAAAGGTCTACGACGTCACTATGGCAAAGCCTTCATTACCACACCAGACCTGCGCAGCTCCACCGAGTCTGAAGGTGCGTTTCCCACTCAGCCTTCTGCTTAAACGCCTGCTGCGCAGAGCACTGGAAAAGCAAGACGTGCACCACCCGGGATGGCTTCATTCCCTCTTTCCCGCCGAAGGAAAGGAGCTGCTCAAGCGTAGGAGAGCTGTCCACGCACACGTCAGCAACGTGAGGCTGGGAGCCGTACTTTTTTCCTGACGTGTCTCTAGAACGAAATCATTCCACTAGTCCACGCTAAGAAAGGAGAAACCATGGGAGAACACGGAGGTAAATGTCTCAAGCGTAGCAAAAACTGGTGGAAACCTAACTGAAGAATTACACCGGGAGAGCGGATCCCTACAGCAGAAAAGGAGTAAAAGAAAAAGCATAAACTGCCCCCTGAAATGCTCTATTTTATATAAAAATACGGAGAGGAAAGGTTTCAAACAAGTCTGTTCTACACACACACAGTTACATAAAAATATTTATAAAGAGTTTATAAAGGCATGTTTTCCTCCACTTGACTTCCACAGCAAAAGTATTTCCTAGTGTTATGAAACTCCCTTTTTAAAAAGTAATTATTTCATGGCATGTTTTCTCTTATCTCTTGCCACAAGGAAACTTCTATGCTGATCAGAGACATACAAGGCAATATCATGCCTGCCTTTCTTTCGAATACACAAAGCATGAAACAAATCCATTCTTTCCTTGCACCTTAATTCCTTTTTATAATTTTTCTTCTTTGACCATAACGGCTTTACTATCTACTTCATAACTTTAAGGACCTCAATCAAGACCACTTTAAATCATCTCTGTCCAGCTGACTAATCCCAGTAATCTTATTTAAACTGCTAGTTTACATTCTATTAATAGTGCAAAGCCATCTGATCCGTACAAGAAAGGGGCAGAAGTAGGCTGGTGACTCTTACTGGAAGACATTGTGGTTACTGCCAAAAGTAGAACACAAACTGTCGTAAAGCCAGGATTGGTGCCAGCAAGGGGCATACCAGCACTTGAAAGTCCAAAAATACTGGCAGAAATTATTTTACTGAATTCACCAATCAGTCAGCTTTGTATTTTGCGATGCGCACAGCGGAAAACAGAAATTCCGGCTTGCCACAGGGAAAAATTGAAATCCTTCTCCAAAAAGGAAACCGGTGAAATCCAAGACAAGTTTTTAAGTCCTGATTTTCGCCAATCCTTTAATAATGGAAATTGCAGGGTGGTGGAGGAGGGGGGGATGCCATAGCAGTACTTAGCATCCTGGAATCTGCACAGGAACATGAAAAGGTGAACTATATAAAAACACTACCAAAAGGCAAACCATACATTTTCGTAGCAAAAAATGTCACATCTTTCAAAAAAATGACCACTTCGTTGCAAGACAACACACATGCTTTTCACAAAATCTCCTTCTGTGCCAAGATGTCTGTAGCCATGAAGTCTTTAGGAATTCCCTTGGTTTGTAAAGACCTTCAGGAAGCAGCAGTATCTTGCTGAGCAAACACACCACGCCTGTGCAGAGCCTACAGTGCCTAATCAGGGATATCAGGATACAAGCTCCCAGGGTGGAGAATCCTCATGCTTATGTAAATGCAAGTCACTTATTCACAACCTTTGTTCAAAAATACCTGGCTTTGAACATTTAAAAGGCTGTAGTGTTAATGGGATCAAGAACATATAATAGGACAATACACCTCAATCAAAACTTTTAACAGTTTTAGACCTAGATAAGATGACCTCCTGTATCCTTACCCCCTCCTATTTGCTGTATCATAAACACTTAAGAGGGTGTTTTAAACAATCCTTAGCCAAGTTTTTTCTAGTTTTTTCTTCCCTTAGATGGTAGGGAAAGCTGCAGAGAAGTACCTTGCAAATCATGAAAGTTCCAGCTTTTGAAGCAATAATAAAACCTCCAGTGAATAAAACGAGGCAAGAATTCAAGTATTTCAGATGCATGGATCTATTACCAGTAACTCCCTACTAGCTGATGGCTTTGTTGTCTGCTTCATTCGTAAGAAAATTCACTTTTTTTCTGCAAGATCAACAATTAGAAAGCAGAATGAGAAGAGAGGAGCAGAGGGGGAAAAAAAAAAAAGAAAAACCACCCACAAAAAAACCCACAGAGAAACACAACAATCAAACAAGAAACACTAATCAAAAGGAGGCAAATAAAGTCAAGACCGTGACAAAAGATTTGCTGAAAACCCTGTCTATTTTTTTTACTCCCAGAAGACACACCAATGTATCTATATTTTCAATTCACACTACAAATTTTAAGTACACCTCTTGGAAGGTTATCTATGATACACTTTTAAAAAAACTATGGTTATAAAAGTGGCGATAGGTCCTACAAGAAACAACACAAGAGTCAGTTGTACGTCTCAGTGAGGGGTACCAACATCATCACCATGGGTAACTTTCCTGTCACAAACTGAAGGAAACTTCCAGGCACCCGCACTGACTGCACCTCTTACGGCAGGATGAAGTGAACCGTTATTCGTGCAATCAGGTGGTACGTTCCACCATTACAATTTCCAAATTAAACTTAAAGAGAATAAAACTGCATTTGTTTGAAGCACCTAAAATAGTTCTTTAAGGGAAAAAAAAGCTGAACTAGAAATGAAACAGTCCCTGCTAGTTTTAGAAGAGAGGATATTAATATATACTCTCTCACTGCCATCTCACTGAAGCTGAGATTTGAAATGCTTTACCTCCAGTGTGCAAAACATCCTTTCATTAAGATAAATTCAACCACTGGGGTACCCAAAGGACTCACGAGAAGAATAAATGCACTTAACCTCTATTTCCTGTTCTTCAAAATCAATAAATCCCGAGGATGGCCACTTGGAAGTTCCGAAGGAGACCGTTTTCATGCAACCTACACACCTGCCGTGGGACCCAGCCAAAACACAGAGCTGCAGGGAAAGCTCTTGTGCCACAGCCACCAGGAGGGTCAGTACTGACTAAACAGCTGTGCTTCAAAAGATTAACTTCCTTCATCGGAGAAATACCGTAGAAGCAGAAGACTGGGTAAGCCCTAAGTATACTTTCAGAAAACAAATGTTGCAGCTCAGCAATTTCACTTTTTACTGTAAGGGATGTTATGACAGCCTCACAGTGGATTCGTATTTAAAGGTAACTTTAGGTCCCTCTTGCATCCTCCAAAACATCCATCACTGTAACTTTAGCCTTTTCATAATTTCAATGAATAATCTTCCGCTCCTAAGTACTGCTTTAGTCTGTTTTGACAGACAAAATTAATACTTCTTGCAATTACTGTTGGAAAGGACTAGAATCCCGTTATCAGACGCTTTGGTCTTCGCCCTGCAGCCACCCATTCATGCTGCCAGCTAACTTCCACGGGTCTCCCTGCCCGGCCGCCTCGCCAGGAGCAGCCCAGCCCCGCTGCCCGGTGGGCGCTGGGAAGGGACGAGCGATGCCGGCCAAGATCTGCTGTGACAGCGGGACGCGGGACTCGGCAAACACCCATCTGCCCCCACCTGCACTTTTAGAAACCGGGCGTCCAGTTACGCTTCTGGCTCCGGAGCACAAGAGGGGGTTTAAGCTTTGAGAGATGGGTCCATCCTTAGAGCAAAGTAGGTGTTTCTACAACCTCTGCAAGGAAAAAATGTGGCAATGACCCAGCGGGCTCCGTTTAACCTGCTACAAGAGAGAACTGCAGAGCTACTGTCTGAGGAGAAAAAGTTCTGCGTACCTTTCTGTCCCAGCTGGGTTATTTGGGGGGTTTGCCCATTTACTTAGGGGGAGTTCTAGTTAATTTTTGATTTGTGCATACTTTCTGTCTAGGGACTTCTGTCCTACACTGGGCCTAGAGGTCACGTGAAGGGAAAAAAACCCCCACCCAGCCCCAACACAAATCACTTCTCTGTTTTCCCAACTCTCTTGAGTCCCCAGTCACAAACGGCTTTTCTAGCCAGGAAAAGAAAGTGAGTGCAGGAAGAGCAGTAATGTTTTGATACTGTTGCCATGGTGTAAAAGTATTTTTCCACATACGAACCTTCATTAAATTTGTCATCAAAATCATATTCAACAGGTAAAACCCAAGTGCAGGCATGGGAGGAATAAGACCCTGACAGCCAGCAGCTTTAAGCAGGGTTGCTAAAGAGTCAATAAGCTGGAACTGAATCTTAAATTGGGTATAAACCAGGTTTTACCAATATTAATTAAGATGCTTGGGGAATGCATTAAGAATCCTCTCTTAACATCACCTATTTAACAATGTGCGATGACCATTTATGAACAGTATCATGCTCACATGTGAAAGCATTTTGGTAAAAAAATACAGTGAAGAAGGATTACATGTTCCACTTTAACACATAATTTAAACAGCTCACCACAAAGCACAAAATCCATGCAAAAGATGCAAAATATTGTTTAATCATGGGACATCTTAAAGACTAGAAACTATAAGACAACTCTCTACATCCAAAGGAATATTTTTAAAAGCTAATTTATCAGCTTTTATTGTGTTAAACAACAAAGACTTGGAACATTTACTCAGCTGCAGGTACAAAAAAGCTATAACTAAAAATCCTGTGTAATATCACTGGTGTCCAGTGACAGGACGAGGGGCAATGGCCATAAACTGGAACACAGGAGGTTCAACCTGACCACGAGGAAACCCTTCTTCCCTGTGAGGGTGACAGAGCATGGAACAGGCTGCCCAGAGAGGGGGTGGAGTCTCCTTCCCTGGAGACTTTCCAAAGCCACCTGGACTTGTTCCTGTGGGATCTGCTCTAGGGGATCCTGCTCTGGCAGGGGGGTTGGACTAGATCACCTCTAGAGGTCCCTTCCAGCCCCTTCCACTCTGTGACTCTGTGAATCAACTACTTATTAAATTCATTAAATTGACAAAAAATATGAAGTTTCTTTTGTTGAAAAGGAAACTACTAAAACTCATAGCAGCTTTAAAAACTGCCAGGAACCCATAAGAGTTTTCCCAACCTATATTCCTTTCTTCTTTCTTCCATTTTATTCTCTTTTTGTAAATTACTGTATATATATCATCTCTAGAACATCGGGTTGAGATATTTTTATTTACTATTCAAACGCTTAATGCTTTTACTTTTCCATGATATACACTTGAAGAACGTAATACCCAAATACACATAATGAGAAGAAATGTTTGCTAAACCAGCCAGCTTTAACTAATGCTGCTGAAGCCACATGAGTGGAAAGCAAATTGGGAATTTATAAATGACAGTGTTTGGACTATTAAATTTCAGAGGTTGTTCACAAATAATCATTTTAGGATAACGTACTGCTCTCCTTGGTTCCCCTTGTAGTCGTCAGTCCTAGAAAGCAAGCTGAAGCACGCAGTGGATGTAGTCACCGAACTTTTGATCCTGTGGAGCAATCTCCCTCTTTCCAGCGACTGACTGATGGATCTAGTTTTTGTGAATATCCTTCTTTAGGTTCAGAAACAGCATTTGACCCAGAAGCTTTATAGCATTCACGTCATTCGTACTGAGAACTGGAAATTGGCACGCTGAAGGAGAATAAGGGAGAGCCGATGCCGATTTCCAAAATCTCAAAGAGTAAGAGGTTACTGCAGTTTGGGAGCATGTCAGCATTTTCCCTTTGGTACAACACAGTCAAACAACAGAAGAAAAGCCCAGGTTTTCACCACAGTAATATCCTTTGGCAGAAATCCACAGTTCGGAATGAAGAGAGCCCTTGGTATAAATGCACAGCAGGTACAGTGGGAGAGCTCACGCACTCAGAGGATACTGTCACAAGCAAGTGGAGATGCATCAGAGCCTGACTCCAGCCAGGTTTTCAGCATCAAACACAAGTTTAAGTCAGTTTGTGTGAAGCTGAAGTTAGCGCCTGTACTCTCCCATTACTCATTACTTCTATCTGGCCTGAGACTCTTGCAAGGGATTGTCTTACCTGACCATTTCATCCCGCCATGACTGAACACAGGTTTAAATAAAGGCAATTGCGCCCAAAATACCAGAACCTGTAGTACTTAGTTGGAAGCAACCCTTTGGGAACTGAAGCTCCTAAGCAAAGAAATACACCTGAGCCCAAATGAGAGGCTGTTATCAGGACCAACAAGCACGATTCATCTCCAGGATTTTGTTTCAGAGGAAAGTCATCCCCTCCGAGTGCTCGCAACTCCCAAGTTCCACTCATGAGTTCCTCCCCCCGACCTAATCCCTATTTTCTCCCCTCTTTCCAAGGTTCTACACATGACATTTTCTCACAGCCGCATCCTCTCCCCTTCTTCACTTCCTCTCCCAGCTGCTTTCTCCCACGCAGAGGTCTGTGTTGCCAAACCAGTTTGCTGTCCTACACCCCTCTCTGCTCCATCTGCTGCTCTGTCAAGCTGCCCTCCTACCGTTTTCTGTCCAGCTTTCCACTGTGGTATGACATTTTGCCTTTCAGTTGCAGTACATAGGGTTTCCAGTAACCGGATTAAAGTGACTTAAGTTAGAAAGAAAGCAAATATGTAAACAAGCAGCTATTAGATGTAAATGCCTAAAGCAGGCTCCATCCAAGCAACATTGACATTTGAGAAAATAGCCCCTTTTTCACTGCCTCAATAAATACTGCCTGCAACTTCCCAACTGCTTTGTACCTTTCAGAGCCCTCCTTTATGAAAGATACCTTCAACACATCTCTGGGGAGTCAAGAAAAATTCAGAATAAAATTAATTTATTAGGGCTATCTCCTGAGAGGGAAGGTAGCTGCTAACTAGAGAACCTTCTCTGATAGCTTAGGGGTTAAAACGGCACATAAGACCGTGAAGTATCTTGATTGAAGAATAGCCGTTATCTTTTCATATGCATTATGGCAATTTTTTTCTCTTAAAAACAAAGCTTTTAACAACATTTTACGGGACAGCATGCAGATAATTTAAAGTGTGTCCCTCGGTGTCTCATATACACTGGCAATGTAATTATGAAACTTGAAACAATTGTGTTGTGGAATTACACTATGTATTGGAAAACAGAAGTATGGAAGATATAAATGTATATATGCACGATTAAATTAGGGACTGAGCCATTTCCAACTACAATTTCGATGTATATGCAAAAAGTTTCACTTACCAAGATTCATCATGAGTATCGAATTATTAAACAAACAACCTAAATTGGATATTGAATACCAGTCATTATCACAATGAGAAAAAAAAAAAAAAAAGCCTTGAGACTAGACAATTTAATCAACCTATAGGAAATAAATAATGAAAAAGTTAAACTTAGTGCTCAGTGAGTACTATTTTAACCTCTCTGGTTCAGCAAGACTTAAGGTTTGTCTCAGAAGAGTTACCCCTTCGTAAATTGGGTTTACTCTCCCCATCCCTTCTGCCACTCGTTTATGTGATTAACAACAAATAAACCAACAAAATCCTATATTGCAACTGCATTTCAAGTGCAGCTCAACCAACATCACTTCTACCACTAACAGAAAACCAACACTTACATTAAAGCCCCAAGGTCTCTTACTTATGACCATTTGTCTGGTTTTCATCCTGTATTTTCACGATGGAATGCTGATGGCAACATGTAGTTTCTATGCACAGAAGTAGACAGTGGAAACCTGAATTAATGACTGAATTGAAGGCTTTACGACTAAATTCATCTGCCAGTACCTGCTCTACAGGAACGCCTCGGGGGTGAAGCTGGGCTCTGTGTGTGGTTAAGATTATAAGCAATGTTTAAACCAGAAATTTCACACCGTAATACATCATCAGGAAAACAGAGATTGAGCAATCACATTTGAAAAATAATTCCGTCTAACAGTTCTTAAATATGTAGGTAAAAAAAAATCCTGAGCACTTCACAGTGCAGATCTAAGTCTGCACAGAAGAGCAGGCACAGCTAAGCTCCAGGTAGGAATATGGTATTGTCAGTCTCCCTAGTCCACCTGCAAATGCCACAGGAGATCTGGTTTGTGGGTATCACTGGGTATGCAAGAGCCCAGAATTTCTTCTGCAGGCAAACATGAGCAGCACTTCTGACGAGGAGATTATGGATCACGATTATGGGAGAGGCAGCCAATCTTGAAAGGAAAGTCCTCAGGAGGCCCAGCTCAAATCCCCCAGAGAAGTTTTATTTTGATGGGGTGGACATATATCAGCTATTTTTTCTACAATGGGTAGAATAAAGATATTTTTCCCTTAAGTAAACCATTCAGATACTCTTCACAAAACACGATGCTTTCAAAACGCCACTTTTGAGAAAGAGGAGACAGAATGGCAATAGGTTACGCAAACAGAGGAAGACTCAGGATTTTGTGACACGCGCCAGGGCTCCCCGTACGCATTTCAAGTCGCTGACAGCCAAGTCACAGAACAGCGTGCGCTAACCCCGGCTTTCCACGGCACCATCAACTCTCACCGATTAACCACGACGCGACGGAGAACACAGAAGTAACGTTTACACGACGTTTGGCATGTTTTGCTTCGTACAGGATTTTGCAGCCCCATTATGTCTTTTACCCAAGTCTGGACATTCCTCAGCGCTACTCTTTAATGGTAATTTCTTCCGTCACTACGGTTTGCGTGATGCCCTTCAGGGAGCAGGACGTGGAAAAGGTGATCACTGCATCTCAAAACTAAAAGGACAAATTACTGGCAAACACAATTCTTGGTCTTGTTTTCTCCTCCTTGATTTTACTAATTTTACAAAGCAAACCACAGCGATCATGAACACCCTTGCCACTGAAACAACAGGTTCAGAGCTAGTAAGAGGAATAAGCAATGAAGAAAAAGGAAAGCAAAAGGTCTACCCAGCCTCCAGCTCATCCTCCTGCCCCCAAAGGCACAACGTTTAGTCACATATACAAAACACAGAAAAACCTTGAATTACTGTCACCCGAGTGCTAAGGCTCCTAGGTAAAAACCTTAAAAAGTTCAGCTGTAACTATTCTGTTGTTGTTGTTCTTTTACATAATTAAAAGGGGAAACCTTCGGAGCACTTAGAGCACTTCATCACTTATGAAAAAAAGATGCCTGCTGCATCTGGACACGGCAATGAAACAACCTGATTCGTTTGAGACAAAGGTTCAACAACCGTGAAACAAAAGCAGAGCACTAACTAAACACAGCACCTCCCAAATAAAACCACAAGCAGTGGAAGGCATTAGCTGGATTAATTCCTTGCTGGTATCTTGGCTCTCAAAACCATGACTTTAAAGGCTATGAATTTCTGATCTCCTACCTCTGAAAGAATTAGAACCATTTCTCTTAATTCCACTACACTGCCTCATACTTGCTCCCAGTGAAAAACCTGCTTGTGGACTACATCAGGCTAAGGAAGGAATGCCCGGCTGCGGAACTGGCTAGGCCTCCTTTTCCAGAAAAAAAGAAAAATCTCATGGGCCAAAATCATCTATGTTTTTGATTTAGATATCAATACAGCGAAGGCCAGTTTCTTTGGGTTGCTTAACCAAATAAGGGTCCTATCACAAAGCAGGCGATTCAACAGTGAATGCAGTTTCTAAGAACTGGCAAGCATCTGTATCTCAGCAGTGCCAGCAGCCTCCCGAGGAAAGTGTCTGCTGCAGACACACTTCTTGGTTTTAACTTGTGTCTTTTCTTCCTCCTTGGACATGGAGAGACAAAACTTCCTGCTCCAAGGCAGGTACTCCTTCCTTCACCCAGACCTGGCATCCTGGATGCAAAGAATATATTCCACTAGTTATGCCCCTAACACTGGTAAAAAGGCTATTTAAAAGTATTTACGATGTTATCTAAGAAGTATTCTGTTCTTATTAACACAATGTACATACATAAAACTGGAAAGTGGATTCCAACTCAGGCGCCTAGAGGACAAGCAATTAATTAACTTCAACTAGCTCAATATTTTAGAGTTGCTAACCAAGTTACCAACCAAGTCCTCTGACGTTCAGTGGCAACTTTGTTGAGGAAATCTCAGGATTATCATAAGCAGAGTTCAGAAAATGGACAAAAATTAAAGTGTTGCTTATGAGCATAAGCTGTTAAGATTTTTCAAAACTTCAACCTCTGATATGGAAAATACGCCAGTCAATCTTAGATTCTCTCTTATTAAAATGAGTAAACACTGATTGCCAGAGAACGTGCAATTTTTACAAACAGATATTGCCCCATACTTGCACATGCGCTGAGGATGATTATTCACAAACATAATTCTAGGAAGTCTAGTTCAGCGTCTTTTATTGTGGGCTAAAAACTGAATTCACACCCTAACAATGGAAAAATTGTTAACAACACTGCCTCTAGAGAGGATTGGGTTTGGTTTTGGTTTTAAGACCCTAATTACTTGTTTTTCCATCCCACTTTTTTTTTTTTGCTGTTGGCTTCAGCTCTATCATTTGTAATTAAAAACATAAAATATTATAACTCTGCTTATAAACCATCTCTACAAACAATCCTAAATTCATAGATCATTGCAAAACAAGCAATTGTCCAAGCATATATCTATCTTAAACACTACAAGACTTATCCAGGCTTCACTGGCAATCGTATTTCTCCTCAGATTCTTCTCTCTAAAGTCACCCTGCCTTTCCGATTCTGAAAATAAATACTTAATTGCTTGTGTCAGACTGACTGCTGCTGCTTTCTCTGTCACTAACTAGAGGTCTAAACAACTCATTGGTCCTAATAGACTGTCAAAAATTGATGTGGAAAAATCCTACCCAAAAATAATGCTTACAATTAAAATAATCACAGCCTTCTAAATGTGACCATGTTGGCTACTCCTCCGGCAAGAAGACATCCCTGTGGCACGGAGAAACCAGATGACATTTTTCATCCTCGGCAAGTGCCACTGAACCACTGTAGGATGCCTCCACGCCGCAGCGGTCCTGAACAGAAGGCTTCTCCACATAATTCAATGTGGTGAGGACGCACATGGAATCTGCAGTCTACCTCCCACCCTCTCCCCATCCTGCTTATTCAGACACGCGTTTCTCTGAGGTAAGGACCGGATCACGCTGTACTCTGCTTGTACAATTAAGTATGCATTCTAGGCGGGGTCTGTAAAAATTCTAATTCAATGCAACGTAAAAATTTGCAAAGTCATATAAACGCAATATTTTAATGTGGAAAGTTGAATAGCGTATTTCCTAATCTTACTATTTTAATACTCCAGTGGCTGGACAAAACGAAGTCAGAGACCTCCATAATTCCACTTCCACACACCACTTCTCAGATTTACAGCCTCAGGAACTGAAAAATAAAAAGATCCAAAATACAGCCTATTCTTGCAAGAAGACAGGAAAGTAAATCAGCATGTAGCCTGCCTCTAGAAATTCTGGTTCTCCAAGACAGAGGGCCAGTATCGTGAGGCAACTGCGTGAAGAAAAAATGAGGCCACGTGTGCCATTTATTCCCAAAAGGATAATCTGGTATGCATATACTCAATACTTTTCACTAAGGCTTATTCTGCAGTAACATGGAGGCTCATGGAAAGTTTGAAGTCCACTTTGCTTTTTATATACTGTTTCTTACTGGATCATGTTTTATCCTGCCCCCTGCAATGGCCTTTTCCACGTCCCGCTTCCAGGAAACGAGCACTCCTGCTGACAAGCTCGTGCCCGCTCGGCTCAGCAAAAAAAAGACAGCCTGCCACTTCGCATGGAAGCAGCAAAACAAGATCTGAAAGGTCCTGCCCTCAGGAGAAGCACCTCTTCCTCCTCTTTCAGTACACCAGCCTAGGAACCTAGCAGAGAGTCACCCGAGCGCCGAAGAAAAAGAAAAAAGTGCACAGGGAGCAGCGGTACCCAAACTCAGCGGCTAACGACAGGTAATCAGGAGCAAGGAATGCAAGCAACTAAACAAAGCCAAATACCATTATTTGACCTCCCACTCTCCTCCGGCCATTCCCACCCATGCCTTGTGTACCCTAAGCTCGAGCATGGGGTAAGAAACAGAGGGTGCAATTCCTTTCAACCCTGCAGACAGGAACAAGCTCAGAGGCCCTGCCCTCATCTTCCTTCCAGCATTTCGTTGACCTCTTGTTGGTAACAGCACCATGCTACAGAGAGAAAGAGAGGAGGACAGTGAGACAGCGTGATCGATACGTGACGGGTCTATTGACCTCTTCCTGCATACTGCCACGGGATTTTCCTAATAGGCTGCGTTTTCTGCCATTTGCTGGTTTATTTTTGTAACCAGCCTTTCATACGTGGCAGATGGTGTTCTGGAGGAAAAAGACCACGAGCACCGCACTACTATTTCAAGCAAAGATTCACCTAGCCCAAGATCCTTCTTCTAGCAGATGTCATGAAAAGATGACCAAGTAAAAGCATGAGAAGAGGAAAATCAAGCACAATGTTCCCAAATATGGCTATTCTTCCTAATACTCCACCTGCTTTCAGCCCAGGGAATTCTGCAGTTGGCTGCAGTTTCTAAATAATCTTCAGTGTAACTGTCCACGAACTTGCACAGCATCTCTTCAAATCGTAAATCTGCAACACCCTTTGGCAACAAGTTTCATAAGCCTGGTACCTGGTGCCCGTAAAGACTGGCACCAGGTGCTAGCTGTATTTCTGCAGATGTTAGAATTTTCTTTTTTTGTTTTACTTACTCAGAACACACAAAGCTTGCAGGCTTCTTGTCCTCAGCTTTCCCAAACTGTGTTCAAAAAAATGATGTTGCATCTGTCACCTTACACACCAAAAGTGTTTTAGCCACACATTTACACCATTAGTAATTCACCTTTTTCGTTCTCGAACACCTGCACACCACCTTTGAGAAACCCCAGCTCATCCTGGTAAGGTGTTACTCCCTGTTTTGTCTGCCTGCTTCATAACCTCTTTCACACTTATCTTCTGACACAGCCTCTGAGTCTGCAACAAGAAAGTTTCCTGTATCTTCTTCCAGAGACGCAAAGAACTCACTCACCCTCCTCGGTGGAGTTTCCACATTCTCTGCTCCACCCCTCCTGGGCTGCACATGAGACAGCAGCAGTCACCTCTATTCCAGGCAAAGCAATTTTGCTGAATCTTAGGTTATCATCCACAATAGTTAGATGCAATTTTTTTTTTCTCATGGGGGCAGGAAAAAGAAAAGCCAGGTTGGTTTTGAAGAATACTATCATCTCCTCTGACCCTTGTCTCTTTTTGTTTTTGCTAAGCAAAGTCAGTGAAAAACAATTTTGTAATTTGAACAGTTTTATTTAAAGTCTCTACACCCCCCAAAAAAATCCTTTAAATTATTCACAGCTGAACAATCAATCCACTTATTTTGTCCATGGCTCGCCAACTCAACACTCGTTTTGGGTGGTCAGTTTTAGACCACTTTACAAGGTTTGAGGAGGACTGTAAAACAGGGATTTCCACAACAGATTGTAATTCACAACCAAAAAAAACCCACAGAAGCAACAGAAACGTGAAACTCAGTAGGGAGCATTCACATCAATTTGTATGTCCCCATCCGAAATTACACAGGAAGAAGCTAGTCACTGCCCTTCAGTAAATAAGCCTTTTTTGCTATGTGCCTTATTTACAACAAATTCATTAGAGATCTTTTCACATCCTTTCCAGCTTTAGCTTTGGCATAAGACTTTGCTTTTTTGTTTTTATTAATCTGACAAACCTTCAATGCCATGGGCCTTATCCTGGAAGGCATCCCGTGCAAAGTGTGCAAATGGAAAAACCTCCAGAAACGCTCGACGTACAGAAAGATGAGTGAGCCCAAGTCATCTACAGAAGAAAAAGCCACTAAATATAATCAGCTTAAATTCCACTTGCGGTATTCTGAAATTCATTAGTATTTTTAGGTAATGTTTAAAGCAATGCTGAAGGGCTCTTGGGGAACAGAGGATCATGGGTAAAGCACGTATTTGCTACTATTTGACTGTGATTAGAATAAAACAGATGGAATTGTCTGAAATATATTTCTAACAGAAGCTGATCATCATGGCATACATGTATGCTACTCGTCTCTACAAGGTCTTCTTTAACCAATGACAGAACAAATTCATTTGAATAAGAATGGATTCCAAACAAAACATTACTTAAGAAAACTTCTTAAACAAATTTCAGCCAACAAATATGAGGTAAGACTTTCATATATATATAATTTTAACATATTAAGGAACCTTACTAGAATATTTATACCAAAACATGAGACTTGCAGAATAACATATAAAGACAATCATTTTTCATTAGAAAATATTACTTATCATAAATATCTTTTAATCTGTACAATTCTTCTTCTTCATGCATTACTCCTGCTATCAATATGCAATTTATTTAGATTATATTAAACATTCTATATATTCATCTGTAAGAAAACAAGATTCTTTGTTTTGTCTTTTGAAAAAAAGACTATGATGATTTGATTTCCCCCAACATTTAAGGGCTATCAACATCTCCAGCAAAGTCAAGGTGATGAACACAACTGAAAAATCCATTTCTACTGATGGAATCTACATTCTTTTAAAAAACAAAAAATATTCCAATCACTGAATGGACAAGTAAGATACAGAAAGAAAGAGGTTACATATTAAAATGAGTATTATGAGTCAAATGAATTCAAGAACAGTCTAATCCACCAGCAAGAAGTAAATAAGAATGACAAAAAAGACTACGTTAGTTTAAGATAAGGTTTCCTACTTTCATGTTAATGTTACATGTGAGGAAAAAACCAACCAACCAAAACCAAACCTCACACCAGTGGTCATACCCCTAGTCCTCCAACTGATTGCACAACACTGAAACTCAGACAAAGCCAAGACGAAGATTGCAAAGAAGCAGATTTCTCCTCTGCTGTCAACACTTTTATATGTGTGTTGGTTGGCTTGACTCCCTGATCTCCAAGGAATCATCCTGAAGATCACAGGCAGAACCAGAAAAGCAAAGAATATTTAAGTGGCACAACCACTCGGTGGGAACATGCAGGTGTTTTTCTGCAACTCCATTAAGATTCTGATGTTGTTTTATTTTCAAGTTCCTTTCTAGACTAAACAGGTTGGATTTAAAAACAGGCGTTAAAACAGCATGCTATTTCAACTGAACTGATTATTCTGATCATTAAGTGATCAACCATTTAAAGTTTTACTTTTGGCATTCACCTGAAAGTAAACAAAGCAAAACAGGTAATTTTATACTGCACATGTATTTTGCAATATCTGTTTCTTGAGGACAAGACAGGTGTTGATTTGAACTCGAGCCACAGAGGCAAAAAGCAAAACTCAGCTTGTATTGTGTCAAGCAGGCTCTTCTCCCCTGAAATCCATGCTAGACCATCCCTGGCAATGGAAATTGGAAGAGGAAAATTCTCTGCTCTTTGTGTTTACCAGCATTTCAGCCCAAGTCCCTTCTGGTATGTGTATTATACCACAGCAACATCACTCTTCATGTTCTACCAAAACTCTCCATGACACAGTCCTGAACCTGGGCGCAGACAAACTTTGGTACCAGAATACTCACCTGAAAACCAATTACTGATAACCAGTTCAATCTATGTAACACAAACTTCCCCTGTAATGTTTGGGACTTAACAAATAGGCCAGGCTGGATGAGGCTTGGAGCAACCTTGCCTAGTGGAAGGTGTCCCTGCCCATGGCAGGGGGTTGGAACTGGATGGGCTTTAAGGTCCCTTCCAACCCAAACCATTCTGTGATTCTATGAAATATGGAAAAATAGTAACTCACTTTAGAAATGATCCCAGCTCTGTGTAAAGGTCTATTCCTACAGATGAAATACTGTTCTTTTCAAAATAGGCTGGTCTGATCCTATTGCATGGACTTCCCAGTTGGCATAAAGTGTTGCTGTGTGACACTGAACACCCATTTTCACCACCAGAGAGTTTGCAGATGAGTCTCAGATGCAGACGCCTATGCCAAGAAGGCAAAAGAGAGTTCCGCATTACACTAATTTAATTACAGACCTGTCGAGTCTTTACTGATAGTGGATTCCATGTCCAGTTAAGTGAAAGGAAGTCTTCCAGCTGAAGTGGAAACCCTACCAGCAAGACCCTTTCAACCTTATGACTGACATTACGAGTTACAAAATTTGGACAGATGTAATCAGCGAGATTTTTTTCTTCCTTCAGTCACTTCTGTCATTAAAAATAACTCTGAAATATTGACTGTTTTCTAAATCAATTCTTCAAAAAATTCATCCCAACAGACAACTCATTCACTCGCAAACACCAGCTTCATGTAAAGCAAAGACAAACAGCAACAATGCAGTAGCAATAGCTACAACATCTTGGAATAACCACGAAGTTGGGAAATCAGGACAGACGAAGTACTCTTGAATATTGATAGTGCCAAACCAATGCTGGTAGAATCCAGCAAACCTGTCATATCATCTTAGAAATACATTATTCTTCTTAGAATCCAAAACTTCTTGAAGTAACACAATTTATGGACTCAAATCCTAATTATAAGACCCAACCAGCAGATGTTTTTGTGACATTTTGTAAGGTGCACCTTATAAAGTCTGAAATAATTAAAAAAAAAAAAAAAAAGATCAAATGAAATGAAATTAGTTTATCTGACTGCTTTGCAGAGACTAGATTTCAACTGGAATTATTTTTTCTGTTCTGCCAAATATTCCACATCTAAACCCCTTCATATTCTGAAGTGGAAAAAAGCCAAGACAGTCACAAGCTTCTGCAAATCATTTCTGGAGTAAGAAAAACCTTTTTACATCTTTAGTTTCAGTGAAACATTTTGTTCTACATATACATATATATTTTTAATACAAGCTTATGTTAGCAAAACTCAGAACTAGGAAGCTGTTTCAGATCCAAACATCTCAAGCTAAAAGAGGGGGTTTTTTTCACCTAGAAGAAAAAAGTTTCCAATCAGATCAATTTTTTTTTTTTTTTCCATCAGAACTTCATTTTTGATCACACAACATTTTCTGGAAGGAAAAGTGGTTCCTCAGTCTTTTAAATTGCAAGCAGGCTCCCATGCCATTGGAAAACCTTTTATGTTACTATTCAAGAAAAAAATAATCGCTGTTTCTGTCTAATGTAACCTTATTTGTTGAGATTTCTACGCAAAGCATTCTGGAAGTTAGTAAAGTATTTTCC
>NW_010269536.1:53014-58543 GCF_000690775.1 Eurypyga helias
ACATTGGAATGAGTATGGCATCGAAATTACACCTTGTATTATGCTTAGGATGCACACATTTTAAAGACACTGCACCCCGGTCCCAATAGGATCAGTCATTACACTTGCATTAACCCACTCTAGCATTTCTTCCCATCTGTAATTCAACGCATCAGGTAATGAGCTCGGGCAATTTGCAAAATGTTTTTTTTAAACTTTGCTCTAAATCACATCAGAGACTACAGACAAAACTGAGTTACATGGTTATTATTTTATGAAGCATCTCCATAAAATTATGAGACCAACAAGTATTTCATAGCTTTGGTAAAAATAAAAAATGATACAGCCACAGAATAAAACTCTAGACCATTAAACTTCACAGCCTTTTATAATGTTTTTTTTCAGGGAGATTAATAATATCTACATAACTTAAAGCTACTTACACAACTATCACTGCATAAATAGTCAACATCACAGTTTCACACCAATAATTTTTGTCACAAAGGAGAGATGATACAGTTTGCCAGTATTTGCTGTTCAAAGGATTTGGCATCCCAGTATGTTTAAAATGATCCTGAAAAGAAAACAAAACCGGTTTTCTTTTACAACGCCAGGAGCAGCTCTGAGCTCCCGGAGTATTTTCAACGCAAGCCATCGCATGGCACTTCTTCCCACAACGCCATCTGGGACAATCTCGGCTGCCCGTGTCAAGTGTCACAGCATGTGAGCTCTCCGTCGCCGGGTTTCCGAGCAGCCGTTGTGCTTTCGTGACGGGAAGACACCGGCCGCGTGCACAGCCCCAGAGCCCGGGATTCGCTCGCCCTGTGCGCAGTGCCGGGGGATGCCGGTGGGTGCCACGCGGCTGCGGAGCCCGCCGAGCGAGCGGCTGGGCGAAGGGCTTTTGAAGATGCCTGTGAACAGGGCCACGCGGTCCCGGCTTTGACAGGCCTCTGCCTTCACTCCGCGCGGCCACGGCCCTCAGACAAACTCCTCAAAACCAAGACCCCCGTGGCAATCAGCTGCGTACAAGCAGAACGAATGCCAGCGAGGCATTAAGAACATAAAACCCGTGAGGTGAACGCAGCCTGAGCCCGGCCTCTTAGTCAGCCCATGCCAGCAACGATGCCTCCAAGCAACATAAAACCTTCCCATTTCCCGAATTCTCCTTTTCCCCTTCACTCCACCAGCGTTTTCTTCACAACACACAACCGAGCACCGCTCTAGGCAACAGCCCTTCACCTCGTGCATCCGCAGGCATATGAGCTACAGGAACGCTCTACAGAACCTCAGCAGGGATTGCACCCAATTTCTGTTCACATTTCTTTTTCCCTGAGAGCATTCGGGATTTTCAAAACTGCTGAAGTTGTTTTTTGCAGCTGAGTTTATCTCTGATCAACCTTTTTTCCCTCTGCTACAGGGAATTTGTCTGACAACGTTGTCAGAGGATCACCGCAGGGTGAATCTGAGCTGTCACTCTTATTCCCAGATTCAGACCTCAGAGAGACACAACCAATGGGACACTTGCTCCCAGCACAAACCAGAAATTAACTTATGCTGGGGAACCAGATTTTAACAACCTTATATTTCGAAAACCCTCTTTGTGCCAAGATGCCTGAACACAGAACTAAAGGTCCTTTCTGTACATGCAGGAGCCCTGGATTGTGTTTCTACAGCAAGTTGTGCCCGAATTTTAATGCCTTACAAGCCTTGCTACGAAATGCCTGTTCATCTGTATTCCACATAGTTCTTTCCCCCCTCCCCCGGCTTCTTGGAAACCAACTTAGCTCATCTGCACCACGCAGACACCCATCTGAATTCCTCTCCCCCGTGCAAACTTTTCAGTACAGCTTTGCAAGTTCCCACCTCGATGATCCTTATGGGTCCCTTCCAACTTGAGATATTCTACGATTTCTTCAGTTCTGCGAGAGGGTGTCAGTGTCTGCAGTAACAATGAGCAAACCAAAAGGCTACATCTTCTGTAACCTTCAAAAAGTTTCTGAAAACTCTAAGTGACCCAGATTGCTCAGACAAGTAAATACCAGCGTAAAACTAACCTTATACTCCTGGTTAAAATACTTCTGGTTGCAAGCTATCCTAAATGCCTCGCCATCATCTCCAGCATCAAGATTAAAGTGTGTAAAAGGCCTGAGGCTACTGAAAATTTTGGGTGGTACTCACCGCTGCTTCAGACTGACATAGGTTTAGACAAACCACAGAAAATGGAGAAAAGAGAACCCTACTCCAGGGTTAACCTTCTTACAACCAATCTTTTCAACCCAACTCACTCTCATAACTAAGGTCTGGGTAATTGCAGAAGGGCCGCTGCTTGCAGGTCAGCACTGTCCCTGCCAGGCTGGAGTGGGGAGACTTTCCATCCCGAGAACCTTCAGCAGCTCCTTCCTTCTCTCCCCTCTGCTCTCGTAGGGGCCATATCCATCCTTACTTTGCAGAGGGGATGACTAGTCATCTCCCTTAGTTCAATGCTTTCCACTACTGAGTAAACTTTCCCCGTTCTGAAGGAGCTCCACCTTCTCGCCTTCCTCCTCTCCCTCCATGAAAAGGGAAAACACAACTTGATACCTGGTAGATTACACAGCTAGAGGCACCTTTTTGAAACATCTTATTTTACATAAATGTTATTTCCAACCAACCCATTCTTATTGTTCATTAGTATATGACTAGCTTCTTTATTGCAAAATAACACTTAGGAAGAAATAGTTCTTTTGCAGATTTCATTCTTTTGCTATTTTTCTCCCAGCTCAAATGTACACACGCAATAAATAAGCTGTAATTTTGGTTCTAAAACAGCTGTCATCTCTTATGAAAACTTGCTGCTCACAAGCAATGTTTGTTGCACATTCAATCCTATAAAGATATAATACCCATAATTATGCTATTGTTATTAAGGCAATCATAGCAGATACCATATGGACTTTAAAGTGGCTTTGACTACAATTTCTTCATAAATCCAAAATCTCTAACAGGTACTAGAAGAAAAATCCATGTCACAAACTGCACACTATTGGTAACATACATAGCTTACTCTGTTTTTCTCTTTGATGCTGTATGTACTGAGAATAACAATGCAACTCATAGCTTCTATTGATACCTCACTTTCAAAGGCTCTCCAGACGCACTGCACATCATGTTTTAATGTAGCAGGGACTGTGTGCCAGAATTCAATGCTCCTGCAAATATGCCAACTTGTAGCTACTTTCAAAATGAGCTACTCACCAGGAATTAGTGCCAGGATAAATCAATGGCACATTCAGCTAGATGTCCTAGCTCTACAAAATGAATTATACGCTATATACAGTCCTTTTGTACATGTCTGTCTTTTTTGCATCTTTATCAACGAAAGCTGAAAAGGCTAGAAATGACGTTCCAGAAGGCTGTCAATTATCCAGCCAAGGATTAGCAGAACAGGAACCAATTTTTTTCTACCTGCACGTTAAATTCGGGATTCGCGTATTAGACTGAATTCTGCGCTATCTGAACTATTGTACCCCTTCTCAAAGAACACCGCTTTCTTTCAATCCTTCCAGCTGTAACACACACAGAGCGCTTGGATGCTGACAGCTGCACAAGCAGTCTAGTAATAGGTGAGTGCTGGCGTGCCATCGGCGAAAAAAATGAGTGCTTCAAGCGCGAAAGATAATGGCTGGTAGATAATCAGGGGGAGCAAAACTGAACTTTCGAATGCTCCAACACAGCCCTGCTACTTGCCACCTGCACCCGGTACAGACGTGAGGCAGAACCACAAATTAGGAGGCAGATCGCAGGTTACAGTTCTGCACGTCGCTCAGTTAGACTGGGAAAATGGGAGGTTTAGGAGGCAGGAAGAAGGAGGTGAAGATGCTGGCTGGAGGAAAGATCCTGGAGATCAGGCTTAGGCATGGAGGCAAGTATCAGGGGCTGCCCAGGGACCTTGGCCCAAGACAGGTAAGAGCAAAGAGTGGTACGGCAGGGATCAACCTGACTTTCGGTCCCACCTCCCACAGCCAGCATCCTCCGTGCAGGGAGAGAAAGCAGAGACCTAGTGAAGGTGATCCTGGGAAGGGGCAGAGTGAATGCGAGATCCTCAGAAGAGTAAAGCCTCTCATGTTATCGGTTCTTAAATCAACTGCAGAATCCACACCTATTGTGGACTGTAGGTACGTGTCATCCCCTCCCCCAACCTTTTTAAAAATGTTTTCATTCATGAAGTGCAATTAGTTTCCTTTTTTCTGAAAGAAGACACCACCAAGTTGCACACTTTACCAATACGCCGTACTCCTACTGCAAAATTCGTTAAGCCTGAGGGCTCTCCCCTCTTACAGTCAATATCCCTGAGCAAACAGCAGGTAAATTTTTGTAGTAACTGAAGCTCACGGAGTTGTGTTGGTGATAGAGGAGAGGGCAGCCTTCTCCTCAGAGCTAAATATTAATTTGGGGAATAATTTTCAGTGGTCTGATTCTGTCCCATTTATAAAACCTTCTTCTTCACTCTCCTTTCAGTCCCTTCAGACACTCAATTTTCCATTCACATCTCAAAAGTGCGACGGCCTTACAAGTTGTGTGCATTTGTACCACGTGTTAATCATCTCCTCCTACAGAACCAGATCCCTTTATCTACTACAACCTCAGAGGCACATGTCTAATTTCACCTGACTTCACTATTCACACAGAGTATATCGTATTTATTTTAGTATGGATTACGCACAGCGCCTCAGGTGCTTACGCTATGGGCATTTTATAAGTGTAAACTTGATTGATTGGTCACAAGACTCTTTTGGATAGCTGTAAAATGGATTTGGCCCCCAGCCACGGTTTGCTCAGCACAGATATACTGGAGGAGAGAGATAACTTAACATTCCAAGAATTCATAATGAATATGCTAAGAAGTATTACAAACCTGTATTTGTACGGTTGACACTACACATGCATTTCTAAACATTTCTCAATAGCAATGCATACTACAACATATAAGAGAATTCTGGTTGGATATTTATCAGCAAAGAAGCCTTATGAAAATGCGTTTTCAATAACTGGTGTGAAGTCAGCCCACTCCCTGCTGATTAGATACAGTCGCAGTTGAGAAACAGCCCTATTCAGCATGGTAGGAAGCAATCACTCGCTGTATGGAGGCTTGAATTGAGAGCTTCATGCTTTATGCTGAATGACTAAATGCAAAAAGATTAAGAAGACTGCATTAATTGCCATCTTCAACTTGAATGGCAAAAAGAAACCCAGAATTTAACTCAACATCTTCACCTGGATTCTCTTTACGTGGCTTTTTCAAGTGTTGTTTCAAAAAGTCCACTTTGTAACATTAACTCACTAAGGTCATGCTCTTCTATCAAAACACAAATGCATCAATATCCAAAGAAGTTATGATTTTAATATAAACTATACAAGCTTAATTCCATGATCATTTCTTACACACAAAGTAGTCTCTTCACACAATTTTATGGTTTCCTTTCAGGTGATTCAAATTTTCAGTCTTAGTAATTACAAAGGAGCCCTCAGATAAGCTGACGCATTGATTCACAGAGTCACAGAGTGGTCAGG
>NW_010269537.1:0-2017 GCF_000690775.1 Eurypyga helias
ACCATTCCATGATTCTATGAAAAACCTTAAGACTTGGAGTGTGTAAAAGCTTGTCACACACGGGGTCCTCAAACAGCAACGGGTTTAACTTGCAGAAAGAGGGATGCAGGTCAGATGTTACAGAAAAACACTGATGATAATGAAGATAGCGAAGCACTGGGATGGAGCCCAGGAAAGCTGTGGATCTGGAATCGCCATCACCAGACATTCTTAAGAACAGGCAAGAAAAAAACCTGCCAGGAACGACACAAATCCTGCCGGAAGGAGACCTGGCGAGGCTCCTTCCACCCTGTGTTCCTAAATGCCGAATGTCCCCCCACGTTTCAAGGCCGCCAACCACCCGAGTACCTAGACACGTTAATCCCACTGACTCCCAAGGGCCCACGTGGGATTCCAGCACACAGGTAACCAGTCTGCCAGAGCAGCGGCCCACGGAAGGATCCTGCGGAAGCAACTGCGTTTGTCGGAACTGCCCTCAGACATCAGCAGCACATCCAGAGCGTGGGCTCCCGGATTTCAGGCACTGCCCGTGGAGGGACAGTGTGGGTCTGTGCTGCAGCCCTCCCAGCCACCGCGCGTTAGCAGCCGCCTCTCAGCACAGCGTCTGCACTCGCTGCAGCTGGCGGGGGCAAAGGCAGAGCAGGTCCCAATGGGAAATACCGTGTTGAGGACGGCGGGATTTTCCCTCACACCAGCCCTTTTTTTTGGAAGCCAGGCTGCATGGACAGATTCAATATGCAGCAGCTAGAATGCTGAGGACACCAGATTATAAACACGTTGAGAAGGGTGGAGAGCTCCTCCTAACCGTCGCCCACGCCTCCCTCCATGTGTTATCCCCAAATGTTTTGTCATACACCAACTTTCAGCAGGTACCATCGGAGCCAGCATTTATTTACCACACAGTTCAGTTCCTTCCCTTCACCGGGAAGGATAAACGTGGGTTTGTGCCACTTGTCTGGCCACTGCGCTGGAGCTGGGCCGGGCACGCGGTACAGCAGTCTGCGGGGTACTGGGGGATGCCGGCATCCTTAAGAGCTGAGCAGGAAAAACGCGCTAGAGCCTGAGCCTTCCCGTGCCCCGGCAGAGGAAGAGCTGCCACCATTTGTGTCATGGACTCACACACGAATTGCCCCTGTAAAGACAGGGTGCACGTATTATAAGCACCTGAAGTTATATAAAACCTCCATCTTCCTCAGAGCTGGGAAGAAATTGCGTCCCCTAGCAACAACACGTCCCTTCCCAAGCAAACTCCTGATGCAGACAAGGCACCTGCTGATCTCGGGAGCCCTGCACTACCCAGCCCTCCCGGACGGAGAGCACGGTGGATTGGAGTACGAGATCCCAGACATGCACAGGCACAAGGAACGCCTCCAACGGCAGTGCCGTGAGCACTGGGCCCACCAACGCGCTGCCCCAGCTCTGTAAGGACCTCACGCAGCCAAGAGCCACGTCACCTGGGGCTGAGAGGGAAAAGGTCTGGAGCTGCACCTGGGAAGAGGCAGGCAGCCCCCACAGCTGCCGAAACACTGCTTCAGGCACAGGTCAGCGCAAGTTTCCCAGGAAACCACGGGTTCCCACAAAGGTGGGAAGAAGCTCGACTGCAAAGAAGCACAGGCACAACCGGAGGGCAACGGGACGCGGGGAAGCCCTGCCTGCACGCGGCTCTGCCAGGTGCCACGCTCTCCAGAGGGTCCTTCTACCTGCTCTGCCAGCACCTTCCCCTTGGCTTTGCAGCCCAGCAGGGAAAAACCAAACAGAAAACCCCCAAAACCCTTCAAGACATTTCTGCCGGCTTTACCTCGACCTGAGAACACGGCCCAGCGGAACGCACCCCGCCACTCGTGTCCCCCCAAAGAGGGCCAGCAGACGCGCGAAGGCAAATGCCCGTCCTGTGCCCGTGCCCCGACACCAGTTCTGTTTGCTTCCAGGAACGACTCACTTCAAGGCACTGGGGGGTCTGCTAGCCAGCGTGGAGCAGCGTGCTTTCCGCCTGCTCTATTACGGGGACTTCCCGTCG
>NW_010269537.1:2170-2426 GCF_000690775.1 Eurypyga helias
CCGGCTGAGCGCTGCCGATACAGAGTCCCTGTATAAATCACAGTATCACAGAAGTCACGCAAACTGTGAATTTTGGTGTCAGCTGTGAAAATATTCCATCTGGTTTCCGTCTCAGAGCAAAATGCTTCCAATCTGGCTCAGCACAGGAAGTTTATTTTTGCTTCAGCCCTGCAGCAGAAGTATGTGGGGCAGGAGAGAGCGCTGCAGTCGCTCCGGGTGCCTGCCGGCGTTCCCAGACCCCGTTCCAGGCCGCATC
>NW_010269538.1:0-415 GCF_000690775.1 Eurypyga helias
GTCGGCTGGGAGACGATAAAATCCCTCAGCCCCGCCTCTGAATCCCCCGGAAAGTTCTGCAGTAAAGGCAGGAAAACCCAAGCATCTGGCTCGCGTCATTTCCGAGCTAAGGGCTGCGGGAGGGGGGCACAGGGGTCGGAAAACCTTGGTGGTGGTTTTGCAAGGCCTCAGCGTGACGAAGTGCGGGAGGAGCGGCTGGGTCAGGGGGTGAGAGTGATCTGGGCATTGCTCAGAAACTGGGCGCTGGGGGAGCGTGGGGGTTTCCCTCGGTGCAGTCACTCCCGGCCCCAGCTGCCCAGGAAACTCGTGAGCAGTTCTGGGAGGTGGGAGCGGGGCGTCAGTGAAGCGCATTGCTCCGAGTTGCGCGACTCGCTCCGCCACCGCGGCGGCAGCCGAGGGGGTGCGACAGCCGAGG
>NW_010269538.1:639-851 GCF_000690775.1 Eurypyga helias
TTTTCACTGCGGCTTTCCCGGCCAAGCACAGCTGCGCTGGGAAAAAGGAACGTGGCGGCAGAGCAAGTCAGGCAGCGCCAGTGCCAACGCCCAGCATTGCCTCTCCTGGGGGAGCTGCATCGTGCTGGCCCCGGTGCCACCACTTATGCGGGAATCCGCCTTGTCCCTCGTCCCCAACATCCCAACCCTGCGGGAGTCTGTGATCGCTGGTG
>NW_010269539.1:0-9356 GCF_000690775.1 Eurypyga helias
GAGTTAAACCACGACACTGGGTTTTCTATTGGGTCTTATATCACTTTTTGAACCTCCAAATAATGAGTCATGGTAGAAGAGCTGGAATAATTTGTTTTCTTACTCTACAAGACTGATTGTCTCATGGGTTTGTCTTGCTGTTATAGCTTGGAAGGTCAATAAGAAATTAACTTCCCTACAGACCTTTTTTTTTATGAATCCAGCATTGACTTAAACATCCAAATCTATACTGGAATTTAGCACATTCTACCTTCCCCTATTTCTGTGTGATGGGCTCAATGTCCTCATTCACTCTGTGATTTTAAGTTTTCATTCTTCTTTGCCTTCACTGTTACTTTGCAGTATCTGCATTTTCCACAATCATTTTTTTTTGCTACACATTGAATTGCAAGGCCAGGTAAAAACTTGCTAGTGAAAGAACAAATTATGAACACATAGAGTCTTTAAGCAGGAAAGGCCAAGAGGAGCTTGGAAAGGTTAGATAGATGATAATACTTAAAGAAAAAAAAAATCTGTTCAAACTTATCAGAACAATATGCGAACTCTGACAACTCAGTCATTTACTGTCACTGTAACCTTTAAAGGCATGTTTTGTTCACTTTTGTCTTTGGTAAGCACCTCTGGATCTTGTTCATTTTAGACTTGCTTTTAGGAGGGGAGGAGTCATCCTCTGGAATTGCCTGTATGTCTGTGCTGACCACGGAAAGAGTCAGTCTAGGATTAGCTAAAGCTTCTGAGTTAAGTGAGAAAAACATTTATTTTGATAGTTAGGGCAGCTCTGAGCCTGTCATAATTGGAATTTTCCAAAATCTCACTTTCCTACTTGACATTTTTTCCTCCTTAGCAAGCATAATCCCATTAGTTTTAAAATTCTCCTTATGGACCTTCTCCTTTTCCTCACAGAAATAAGAAAAAACAAAAACTTTTTTTTATTTTTTTAAATTTACCTCAGAATGGATGTTCTTTGACGTCTTTATATGTTGTCATAAAGTTGCAGAATGGATCTAAACAGGGAACATCCATAAGACAACACCATTTCATGAACCTGTGCCATGACCTGCTTACCACTATTACGCTGCACAGGCATATGTCGAATCTGCTTTCTATCATAAAGGCAGATGACTAAATGCAGTTGTGAAATAGGTTGTCTATAAAGCAATCCAGTAAGGATCAAAGGAGATCTCGGGCTGGTTTTGTGTTATGAAAGCTCTTAAACACATTTCCTTTTGGCTGTGTGTTCAACCTTATGCAGACTTCTATGATGCAGAAGTCTGATGACGTTTTAATTATATCTGGGACTGAATTTCTAAGAAAATCAGCATTCTTACCAGGCCAAACCTCAGAAAAGAGCTTTCATTGTCATTTTTCCAACAATAATCTGAGATCATTTTCTTTTGCGGCACCACAACCATTCTTCCATAGATCGGATTTTTGGAAGCCACATGACCAAGGCAGTTGGGAGCTGCTGATTTTCCTGGCAGAATTAGTCACTACAGAATTATATGATAAGGTCAAACAGTGTCCTACCAGGAGAAGAAGTTACTACTGCACGTTTAAATGAAAGATGATAGACACCCTCTTAACTGAGATAGCAGCAATGGTCGGTAAACAACTTGCATACCAATGCCTACACCACTGACATCATTAGCCAGATGACTTTCCAGCTTGTTTGAACTACAACCCCGTAAGCTTAATTGTTACTGTTTCTCTGTGACAAGTTAAAGCTGTCAATCTGCTGGTCATCTCATAGCAGTATTTTAAGTGAGACACAGAATCATAGACTGGTTTGAGTTGGAAGGGACATTAAAGAACATCCAGTTCCAACCCCCCTGCCATGGGCAGGGACACCTTCCACTAGACCAGGTTGCTCAAAGCCTCATCCAGTCTGGTCTTGAACACTTCCAGGGATGGGGCATTCACAACTTCCCTGGGCAACCTGTTCCAGTGCCTCACCACCCTCTCCAGGAAGAACTTCTTCCTGATATCTAACCTAAATCTACCTGCTTTCAATTTAATCCTGTTACACTTTGTCCTACACAACAAGAGAGAGACACATAAGCCAAATTTACATCCTATTCAAGGCAAGCTTACACTTCAGTGTCAAAAAGCAACTCTGTAAGAGCCACTTAAGCCATGATTAAAAAACAGAGGCCCGGTTCACTTGTTGCTTTTGAATGTAGGAGTCAATGGCATTTTAGTATGATTTTGGATGTCTGAAAGTAGGTTATATAGATAGCTTTATGTAAAAAGGTCTTTGGTCCTGCTGGAATGCACAGGGTGGTAGTTGGGTATGTCTCTCTGCCACCCTTAAGCACATCAAACAGCAACAGTAATTCTAGGGCACAAAGGAAGGAAGAAGATGAACAATAGCTAATCTGAGAGAGCATTTGTATAATTTGACAAAAGTATATATCAAAGTTACACTATTTACTTTGGAAGAAAAATATGGTTGACTTTTATCCCTTCTAAGAGAAGAAGTGTAAGAATTATATTTAATAAGAAAATTAGTAGGAAAGCTAATATGAAAATCAGATCTCAATAATGCACAAAGAATTTAGAGTAAATACTCAAGCAAAGAATAAGTGAAGATAGGGAGAAAACCTGGACAAAATCAAGATGGATTTACCAAAGATGGTAAGGTGGTACCTTTTATGTGAAGATAGACTTTGTAGAGAAGGATAACACAGAATACCTACTTCTGAAGTCGTTAGCAAAACATTAAGCCCAGTGGAAAACGGAGAATTATTAGTTAAACTGCAGGAAACAAAGAGTGCTATAAAAGCTGGTCTTCTGAATAAAGAGCCATTCAGGTTGGCAGATAAGTAGTTAGCAAGCTGCCTTGGACATGACATTGTCTGAAGGTCACTATTGACCTGGTTTCTAGATGGTTTCTGGACAGATTTTGATAATTATGCAAGGAACTACACCTGTAAAGTGATATCTAGACTTGAATCCAGATTTTCTGTATTTTAGTGACTGTTAAATGTCACCTTCATTAAGGATTTGGGGGCAGAAGAATGATGAATAACAGTAAATACAATTCAACTTAAGTAAAGAAGTGCTTGTTTACTTTTTTACTTTGAGAAAAATTTATTAAATCTAAATGAAAAGGCATATGAAAGACATTCTGCTCAATTTGAAGAGGGGGTGTCAGATGACAGGATTAACATGTATTATATGATTAAACAAAACAAATAGAAGTAAAGCTACACAATTTTACCCAAGCTGGGTCTGAACTTCAGTGTTTGTAATCTAGCATAACACAGGTAGCTTCCAGGGGTACCACAGTGAGTGACACATCTTTGAAGAGTGTCACACACTTATGCTTATGGAAATGCATTAATAGAACACCAAGCAAACCTCACCAACATGTAGGCATCCACCACCAGTGATAAGAACATAGGCTCATCCCCTCATCTTGAAAAACATTCACTCAGATGTAAAAATGCCACAAACATCAACTTCTCTTTTATTAATGTTGTGAACCATGCAAATTACCATGCAAATTTAAGATGTATTATGTGGTTTGCTGAGAGCAAAATGAGACAGTTTCTGGTCAGCAAAGCTTTTCTTGAAGTAGAACCAACTTCGTTCTTGTGTGGTTTCCTAGGAGTGCATATTCTCAAGACATAAAATAACTAACTAAATAAATGCAAGAGAGTAATACATGTTAATGTCCCTCTTCATCTGACAAATATCAGTCCATTCTTTTGCACACACTTTGAGCACATCATCGTGAGCATTTGTGGAAAGGAAAACGAAGCAGTGTTAAGAAAATAGTATCACTAGGGAGAAATAGGGTTAATTGCTGTAAGCTAACTAAACAAGCAAGAATATTAATGTCAGTAAACCATGCATAGGTTGAATTATATTACTGTTCATTATCTTACAATTTTTATTACCAGAGGACATGGATAGAAATAGGAAGTTTATGTTTGTAGGAAGGGGAACAAACTGCAGTTTCATTATAGTCTTTTGACTGATGTGAAGCCAACTAGTTAGTTCTTGAACAGAGTGAAACATAGAACTAATTACGAACAAATAAATAAATAAATAGCTAATAACTTTCAAGAACTGGAAAGTCTACAACAGATGTGTGTGGAGATACATTGTTTTGTTTCTGGTGCATGCTATAATAGATATTTTTACCATTGCCTAGTTTCCTCAGCATTTTGATATGACTATATCCAATTGAGTAACCTATGGTTATCATCACAGCACATTTCTCTCTGTTCACTTTTCAAGAGTACCAGATACAGCCACAGGGGAACATAACAACAAACCTGATTTTCTTTGACTTTGAACTATGTCAGAGGAGTTTTTGAAATTGTTAAACTCTATGTGGATGACAGCCTTCAGAGCCATTTCAGAGCAAAATGGATGCTTATAAGCATGAGTACTGTAAGAGGCCCCACTTTTGATACATATGCCCAGCTATGTGTTTGGGAAGTGATGTTGTGCTGACTGGGGAGCTGAAAGGCTGCCATCTGACTCCTCCAACCATTCACAGCTAAGCAAGATGATCTGGATTTTAAATATTCATCAACAATGCAAGTAACGGCTATATGAGCACACCCAAGTAATTCATGTGCTAGGGGAAGCTGTGGTCTGCATGGGGATGTTCTTATAAGGGGAAGAAGAGGCAAAATACATATTAGAGTTTAAAAAAAATATGGGAATTATTTGTTCAGCTTTAATCATCATAATCATTATCAGGCCACAGCTGAATGACGTTCTTTCTCCCAGTTAGAGACCCACAGTCAGCTGTAGTAGTTTCATGAACTACTTTCTTTCATCTCTTCACTTCATCCTGTGGGACCCATGACGCCATCTGTGGGAGTTTTGAACATATGGAGAGATATCAAATCCCCAGACTGTTCTCTGTGGCCTTTCAAATTTCTTGCAATCAATTTCAATTCTTTGAGAATGTTTTTTTTTCTGCCCTGTTGGGCCTTTCGTCCAGTCAGTTTCTCTTCCCATTTGTGCCTCTTGATCTCTCCAGAGTCTATGTATCCCATGTTTCAGGGAGGCACTGCACCTAGTGAGACCATATTTTGCTGTCAGCCAGCCACCTAGCAGTACCTATAGAAGAATGGAGGACAGAGGAAGGTTGCAGATTCCCACGCCCTTGTCAAGAGGAAGGAACCAGCACGGCAGAGGCAGCACCCTCAGGCATGGGGCTGCAGGTAAGCCCAGGAGAGGAGTTCTTGTCCTCTCTTTGCACCTGAAGTCCTCACAGCATGGGCACCCACAACCACCACACATGCAGAAATGGGAATAACCTGCAATTCATGGGGTAGTTGTACAGGTAAGGCAAGGACCCGGTATGATTCTGGTAAAACACAAGTGTGGGTCTCAACACAATAAAAAATCCTTTTCAGACTGAGATCACTCAAATGTTTGCTATAACTTGTTAAGCCCTCAGTAAGCTTTCAGTATTTATTTCACCCAAATAAGTGAAAAGAAGCTAGACCCAAGCCTTCAGAGGCAGTTTGGCTCTTACCTACTACAGAAATAAATAGCGTCTAGTCCTCTGAACAACTTTTATGATCTGGCTGAGCCACTGAAGTTATCATTTTAATTGTATTCCCTTGCTCCTCAGCTAAAACTACTATCAACTTCAGTACATTTTACTTATAAATGAGAATTGAATCCAAACCATCTAAAACTTTGATATTTTCGGCTGTCTTTGAACATATGTAAATACAACAGACCAAGTTCCAGTTGACATACAGACAGCACAGTACTGCAAATAAAATAAAAATTATAATATTAGAGCCTGAATAATGATAGTCCTAGCTCTTTAAAAGTCAGTGCTATAGTGATGTATTCTTTTCCTGTTATATTCTCTTCTGTTGTAAGTGAAAATATCACTAAGTTTGTGATAGAATGTGAAACTGTGTAACAAAGTTGTAATAAAGGCAGGTCTTTGGGTAATAAATCTGTTCTGAACTTAGTAAAAGGGTTTTTTTGGAACCCAGAGCAACAAAGTGGGATTTACTGAACATTTTCAGTGCTTATTTGCATTGCACCTGGTAGGGGAATGCTCCTTTTTGGGGTCTGAAAATATTTGGCAGCCCTAACATGTTCAGCAGCTCACATGTGGGTAAAGAATACAAAAGCTCTGTAAAATGGTTAAGGACATATTTAACTGTTTGTAGGTGAGTATTTGTTTTGTCACGTGTACTGTAAGGGCAGGGAAAAAACAGTTTCCAGATTAAAGTTTCTGACTGTGGGTTAGAAGACCGTGGCTACACTTATGGCTCTTCCCGTAAGTTATTGTGTCACACCGGCTAAATCATGTAGGAACAATTTAGCAAAACACGTAAACACGTGCTTAGCTTTAAACTCAAAGTTCTGCTGACACCACCAAACAAACCTTTGTGTATAAGCACTGTGCTGAGTACAGGTGAGGTTTGTAAACAGGTGATAGCAATGTTTCCCTCTGACAAGATTATTGTAAAAGTATATCAGCTGGTACTTGTACAGCCTATGGATATTTGTTCTGACAGAATGTGTTAACATTTGTATCTGGATACATTTTATACCTGGAAATTATTTAAGTAAGGTTCGAAATAAAACATTTCTCCCTCTGAACCAAAGAAGAGAAAACTAAGTACCTATGATACCCATTATTTCTGAGTACTTATGCACCAGAACTTAAACTAAAGCATACATACAGCTTTGTCAAAAATAACCTTCTCCCTCGTCGTCTATGAATTCACCATCCCTTGTATAATCTATTCCAGTATTCAAAACCTGCATTTCGCTGGAGTGCTTGCAACATGTTGACTGAGGAACCACCCAGGTCTCTCTCCCTATCACCACAAGCTCATTCAAAAAAACTTGAATGACTGAGTCCCATGCTAATCCGAAGTCAGCTGTTTCAGTTTTGGGACCCTGATATAGTGAATGATGAAAATCAAACCTCACCATGGAAAGAATAAAAAAGAAAAATTCTGCATGCCCATGGGACAGAATTACAGGAAGAATGTTTATCATCGTAAAGTGAACATCCAGGACTGCAGGATAAGGCCTAAAGGACTCCTCATCATATTCATGCAATTAGATCCATTTCAATTAGTGGGGATGCTTTTGTGGGAAAAGAGGAAAAAAAAAAAGTCAATTGGGATTTCACCCAGCAAAACTCATGGAATTTGTCTTCTGGCATCATGCCACAATAGCTTCAATTTCATCAGAAAAGCAGTAAAAAAAAAAAATAAATCTGGTATGTATAGCATATTCCACTTCATTAGTGGGGTTTCTTCTGATACAGGAGCGTCCAAGCATTGCCTCAAGCTAAGCCAGCTCAGAATGTCAGTGATAAACTCCTAGGCAAAACCAAGGATTATCTGGTGGAGATCAGTTCTCTCTGAGATAGTGCAGGACCAGAATACCACCATCCCCCAGTGATTTTCAGTAGCATGTGTTACCTTGCATGTTGCTCACATGATCCAAAATGGAAGTCCCCTAGGGGTAGTGCAGAAGGGAAAAAAGGCAACGTTCTAAACAATAGGCTGAAAAACGCAAAGGGAGGTGCATAAAGAAATGAGAAGTGAAGGACCTGTGCTCATGCCTTACATGCCAGTCTGACGCCAAATGCAATGAAGGGTAAAAGACTACAGAAAACCATTAGTATGAGAACTACTGTTACCTCACTGTCACTCCTAAATGTTAGTAAATCTAAAATTATCATTGCTCACCTTCACTTTGTACTAAAAAGCAGGTAGACTGAGAAATGTGAGGGCAATTCCAGTGTTTGCGTGTGTACATGGGCTAGCTGGGGAAAGCAGAGTGCGTATTCCTTCCTGTGGGCTTTTCCATCGGGAATCTTGGAAAGAAGAGAAAGTTTATCTCTTCTGAGGTGGCCAGGGGAAAGTGAGCAGTGAGCACTTTCACAGTCGTGGAAAGAACAGAACCAAATCTGTCTTTACAAAGGTCACCATCCTATATATAAAACACTCAGCTTGAAACAATATACTATCAATCCTTCATTCCTGCAACACCCACAGAGATGGAAAGAAGAGTTCGTTATGAGGTAGCTGGTTAAAAACAATCATAACAAAATTGTCTCTTTACTTTGCACTGTCCTTTCACTGACTTGAAAATTTCCACCATGAAAACTGTTCCCATGTGATTGTACCAATAGTAAACTGAACTATCTCAAAGATACCTTCTAGGTCTCTTAAACACTTTTTTGCCCTCTCTTCTCCAACTGTAAACGCAGAGCAGCTTCCCGACAAGGGCTGTGCCACTGCTGTTCAAAGTCTTGTGGAAAACACACTATCCAGCTACATATATAAAGACTAAGTCTTAATATAGTGGGGGGAATGAGTAAACTCAGTAGAATTTGAGGTTTTGTGAACTTCATTAGCTATTTTTTTAAATTCCTGAGGTTTCGCAGAAGTGAAAACCAAACGCCTTAGGAAGACAAAAAAGCTCTCTCCCTCCCAGCTTGGCTAGGTCCCCTGGCCCTGTGAGAAAGGGGAAAGCTCCTTGGCTCCTGCTACCCTGCAAGGCCAAGGCCAGCCAAGTTGGAAGGAGCTTCCATGGCAAAAGGAAAGGCAGCGATGCTTGCGTTGGCATTTTCTGCTCTAGTGACAGATCGAGCCTTTTGAAGTCTTCTGGGTTCTCCAACATCAAACCTTTTTTCTACTGGAATTTCAAATTGTGATGAGCAAAGTTGATGACTTCCTAGGCTGGTTTTACTTTATCTTTCTTTTTTTTTCCTTTCTTTTGTTAACATTTGTGGTGTTTATCCACCTATGCATTTGACAGGGCTTCATTTCTTGGATTCTGCAGGTAACATTCAAATCCATGTCTCCTAGCATCAGCTTCAGGATCCTTCCACAGCTATTCTGTAACCCCAGTTTGGACTTCTGAAGTGTTTTCATGCGTGAAGGCAGGTTCTGTGGACCCACTGCAGAGATCCATTCTCCTGCTCCACGCAGAACACGGGGTGTGCAGCCAAGCTGCCTGCTCCTCAGCACGGTGACCCACTGGTCCAAGGGTTGGGACTCGAGTTCTCTCCTGTGGAGATAATTTCCAGTCCTCCCAACGAGACGGGGAGCAGGCTAAGGCTGAGATGTCCCGTGTGCCGCCTTCATTGGGAGGATCATGCCTAAGCAAGCCGGCCGTGCCTTCCCTAAGATCAAAGGGGATCTCCTACGGAGAAAAGAGGGACCGGGGCGCGGGGCTCCTTGGAGAAGCTGCTGGCTGACCTCCAGTAAGAGCTGTGCAGGTGGAGGGGGGGAAGGAGGGGAAGGGGACTGGGGCAAGTGTCCCCTTTAGGCTGCTGCGCGGTTTAAAAAGCACAAAACTGAGAGGATTCAGCCCTCGGGAAGCCGGAATTTAGC
>NW_010269540.1:0-271 GCF_000690775.1 Eurypyga helias
GATAGTGGGAT
Source organism: Eurypyga helias (assembly GCF_000690775.1). NCBI lineage: Eukaryota > Metazoa > Chordata > Aves > Eurypygiformes > Eurypygidae > Eurypyga > Eurypyga helias. Next base: position 12 of record NW_010269540.1, read on the forward strand.
GCTGGAACTGGGAGGAAGCAGGGAAGCAGGCAGGGATACCGGCAGGGAGAGGTGATGCAGGGAAAGCTGGGGTGCAGGTTGTTGGGAGGATGGTATGGCGGGATGCAGGGAAGGGTGTGGGGATGGAGGTGGAGGAAGGGGGTGGCGCAAGGAGCTGCAGCGATGGGAATGGGACCACAGGGAAGGCTACGGAGGGAGTGGGGGCAGACCCAGAGCATCCCTACACCCCTCCATCCTCCCCGGCGACCCCCGGCCCCTCC
>NW_010269541.1:0-42885 GCF_000690775.1 Eurypyga helias
AACAACCCCTGTACTGTTCGCCGCGCGACCGAGAGCTTCTGGGTCCGGGTGGGCCTAGCAGCTCGTTCTCAGGTTTCCCTGGCTCTGGGAACGCCCTGGCCTGCTTTTTCTCAGTTTTCCGCTTTTTCTCAGTGTTCCCAGGCTTCCCTCGACCGGGGAACCCCTTTTCTGCTTCTCTGTAGCTCTCAGCCAGGAGCACACCGCTGCCCCCGCTGACTCTGACTCTGTTAGTGAGAAACTTGGCTCGCTTGATTAACAGTACTTCCATGTTTAAACATATATGATATTTTACAGGTAAATATGTCTGCAGAGTATCGTGACAGGTGCTGCAAGAACAAAAAACATGAAAATAAATTGTTTTTCTGCAATGATACTCAGGTAAATTTTAACTTCTTAGAATATACTTTAGGCAATACAAACTCAACTGTTAGTGAGAAACTTGGCTCGCTTGATTAACAGTACTTCCATGTTTAAACATATATGATATTTTACAGGTAAATATGTCTGCAGAGTATCGTGACAGGTGCTGCAAGAACAAAAAACATGAAAATAAATTGTTTTTCTGCAATGATACTCAGGTAAATTTTAACTTCTTAGAATATACTTTAGGCAATACAAACTCAAATGGGTTCTTTGTACAGATCAGTCCCTGAATACCACGGTGATAGAGAGCAATATTACCTTTTCGTAGTCAATTCATGACATTAAGGGTTGTTCCTTTTTTGAATTTGGAATCACACAATTTAAGTAAATTGATACTTTTAAAATATTAAGCATTCTATATATGCATATATATGGATATGATTCTTTTATATTTTTAATCCAAACTAGTACAGAAAACTCATTTTATTTTGCCACTGGAAGTAAACAATAAATTCCCAACATCTGTTTCCATTTTTCTACAGAAAAACATTAGCTAAGCTTTTCAGTTCAGATCTGGAAGCTTTAAAAGTAATAGTTTGGGCAGATCTCAAATGGCAGAAAGCACAGTCATCAGCTGTTGCTGCAGATTTTATCATGACTTGATAATAGGACTGACTCCAGAAATCATTCACTGTTTTCCTAACGGCATGAGCTGATCTCATTACGGCTATCATTGCTCCATAACATCCTTATGCTATTATTATTACTGCTTCAAACTGATACTCCAAATATTTTGAAAAGATGGCAGGCAGGTCAGATCTGTCATGTGTTTTGATGGAAAAGATTGGCACTGTGAAAGCCAAATGGTAACTGATGGAGCTTTTTGTTAAACCAACATTATAAAGAATTAATGGTGCACAGACTTTTCAGGATGTATTTTTCTTGCTCTCTCTACAGGAAATAGAATCACTACAGAATATGGCATGCAACATGCTCAGATTCTTTCATAAGCGAAAAATCAGGAAGGACTTTAGATGGAAAGCAGCATTAGTCTCATGTGGGACATTGCAGGTTCTACAGTGCAAATGTGAAAGACATAGAAAAGAAAAGGTGAGTGGTAGTGACGGTCTGCAGTTTGTTGGAAGTATGTGACTTATTCCTTGGAGCTCTTCATCACAGACTATCATATCTACCTCTCAAAGGTACAGCTATCATGCACACGCTATGCACATGATGAATTTTGCTCTGTATAGCATATGTCTTGTAAGAGACACTGAGCCCAGTGCAAAGACTAAGTGAGACAATGATCTGGAAGTCTGTAATGAAGGCAGATGCTTTGGTTCTGTACTGAAACACCTGGGTTAATTCTCCAGTAAAAGACAAAGACCACACTTGTGCAAAGGCCTTTAACTTCTCATTGGGGTTCTCCCCTAAGATTAATGTCTAATTGTTTGGTTTGTTTCAACAAACAATTAGTGGGAGTTTCTCCCCTTTCCATAATCCCTTTGATCTTTAACCACAATGTCTCAAACTCAAGAAGAACGGTTACATATGAAAATACTTGGATTTTTAGTCATGGGCAGAACCTGCTCTTTGATGTGCCACTGAAATCCAGCACAATGCTCTACAGACTACGGTGGCAAAGGAAGAGCATTCTTTTAAGTGTGGCTCTCTGTTACCTCTTGAACACAAAAATATGGACCAACATCAAAAAGCCTCCCCCTAGGCACCAAAGGTATAATTCTTTATGCCTGGCTTAAATAGTTGGATTCAAGGCTGCATTTAACTCATTCTTTTTATCCTTGAAATGGAAAAACTCTTATAATCTAGGGTAAGATCTTCAATGTAATGTTGGTGTCTGTATTGTGCTTAGCCACCTGTGGTGGATCCCATGTTGCCTTTATCATAAAACGTATCCCAGTCAAGTGATGGAATCGGAGAGTATCACCCTTCAAACTCCTGCCTAACCTCGTGGATGCCTGGCTTTATTTAAAGACCAATTAAAGGCATTTGGTAAAAATCATGAACAGCCACTGAATATGGACAAGAACAACAGTCTTGTCTCTGGACAAGATTCTGAACACTAGGCCACAGCACCTCCACTTGGGAACAAGTCTGTCCGTTTCCACCAGTCTCAAGGTACCACACATGCACTCACATCTTTTGAAGTTTGGCTCACAGTTTAACTGACTTTACTTTTCCAGCCCTTCAAATAATGGAGGATAAATTTTAAACCACTGACACAGGATGTGCACGTTCTCCGTTGCACACGCTGGTTTCAGCTGCCCGTATATGCCGTGTGCTAAATCCACATTCTCCCAGCCCAGTGGGCGGGGGCAGCAGCAGGGCTGTGCTCAGAGTGAGAACATCAGAGGGATGCAGGCGGCGTACCGCCACGGCACGTTTTGTGAGTGAGTTCTGGTGTAATTATCACGTGAGGTACCTCTATTATTTATTGAGATGTAACGGAATCAGTTCATTTAAAAAGATGCCCCTGAGAAAAGAATATGCACTTCTCAATTAACAGTACAAACTACTCTTTTTCAGGTTTGCACACAGGCTAATACATATAATAAAGAAGATACAGAATCAGATGAACAGTCCAGAAAGAAATGTAATCAAGAATTTTGCGAACTGAAAGAAAATATATCTAGCCTTCGATCTTGCTGGAACAAATTTGAAAAAATAATTTCCAGGTGATTCCAGGTGAATCCTGCTCTTTTCTTTCAAAGTGGCATTACTTGGTATCTTTGCATTTTATATGCATTCTTCAAGTAACTCTGCTCACTTATATGAACACATTATGCCAGAATTCCAATGGAAAGCTACTGTTCCTTGTTCTAGGAGATGGAATAAACAGAAACGGCTAAGCCAAGCTGCTGAAGTCCAAGAAGTGGGAATAGAAGAGCAGCTTTTGAACCAAATTGCTCTGCAGAAGGCTGTGTGTGTCCCACCTTCGTGCTCTGGAAACCGTTTTGAATTTTCTGATCTCTCCAGTAACTTTGTAATACCATCATATGAAAGCAATCTACTTCCATGTCTCCTGCAACTTACAAACGCACCTTACAAGCTGCAGGTGAAGAAAACAGTATGGAAAAGTAGCTGGTTTCTTTATTTCTATATAAACCGCATCAAGGACCAAAAGGATCAATGTATCAAACAAGCAGCTGATCGTGGGTCTGCTCTGCCAATGCAAGATGTTTCAGCGTGGGTATCGAACGGGTCTGCAAACCGAGGTCTGGAAAAATATGGAAAAGGTTAACTCTTTGAGAAAACTTAGGAAGGGGACTGATATATGGGAGATGTAGCACACTTCTACTGGCTGAAGTAGAGGCAAGACAGCGGGACCTATGGAAGGCAAAAAAGGAGGTGCCTTAGTGTCAGGTGACTGGAAAGAGCACTAGCCTTATGTGCTTGGTTATCCTAGAGTTAGCTGCGGGAGGAACTAGAATTTCCTACCTTCAGATTGTGATTTCTTATATGCAATTATTTTATAGAACGTGTTTAACATGTTAGACGTGACTTAAAATGTGTGAATATTTTCAGAGAATAATATATTGGCATTTAACTAATAAAGTGTTCATATTTAATTTTGGATATACAAAAGTATTTTTATAGTTGTTTATAACTCTTTTGCAGTTTCTTACTTTGATATTACAACTCCTTTGGTAATAAAATATTTGTCTTCTATGGAAGCGGGCTGTTGACTTTTTGTGTGTCCTTACACCTTTTTTAGCTTTTCCCCCCCACCCAGTTAGTCATCAAAAGCACAGCTGGTAATGTAACCTCCAGCTGCTTAGGACTTTCCCCTATAAAATACCTATTTCTTAGTCGCTTGTAACCTGGCCAGCTTAGGGCAAACATTTCCATGCCAAGTATCTACCTTGGACTAAATACTTTGGGAAATCTTCAGTTGTGTCAGCCCATTGTTCAGAGTAAGGTACCGTATATTGCTTTATCTGTGCTAAAAAGCATTTTCTGTGGAACAGCTCTGAAAATTTTTTCATCTTCAGAACAGAGACCTGACAAAATAGTGAAATGTGCTTCAAAGAACTACGCAGATGTCCTGTCTGGAATAAGACCACTGCACTGAATCCATGAAATCCACGAAACCCTACTGCTAATGGTGAGGGAAATGGTTAAGAGCACAACAAACGTATTTATGGCAAAGAAATTCCTTCAGATAGGAGTAGGATCTTTGTAAAACTGTGATGAAGACTTTCACATATTCCCTTTAGCTCTTGATGTGGGAGATCGCAAGTTTAACTCCAAACACTGAAAACAAAACAAACCCAACCCGTAACTCTTACGTAATAGGGAAGGGAAACAGATTTCCCAGTATCATGCTGCAGCTAAGAGAATGTCACCACTGTTGTAGAGACTTCTCTAGTAATCCCTTCGACTGAAAGAAGTCCCAGGAGACTGAGGATTATTAAATTTGTCTCTAAAACCAAAGAACAGTTGCTTATTTTTGGAAACTCAGGAACAATCGAAAGCCAAGACTTGTTTCCTAATAATCACTTGGCAAGGAAAGGTCAGGGGGAATTTAAACACACAGATGAAATCGCAGCTACAACAAAACTTGAAGCTCAGTCAGCTTAAATGACTTAAGCAGCAGCCCACCGCTTAAATCTTGAGGCAAATCAAGCAGTTTCAGACCTATCCTGGAGAAAGGACCAAGGATAGATCCAGAGCAGAAATTTAAATTGAGTGATTATGAAATTGTGGGGTTTTTTTTCTGATCATTTCTCTTAAAAAATATCCTGCCTGCCTGATTCTTGTTGCCAAATTTCCTGAGTCGCCACTTACATAGAAAGAGTAACTGCTAAATGCAGAGGCTTGTGTTCTTTGATTAGCTCCTTCCATTTGAGAACTTACCCATCTCTCCTAAAATTACAAACGTGACAAAAGAGACTGCTCTGCAGGAACAGGCGACGGGATGAAATCCTTGCAGGGTATCAGCACCATGCCTGCCTCCCTCCCTGCCACTTTCATTTACGTATTTATTCATTTGGCTGCAGCAAAGAAGGAGTATGAGTAGGTCAAAACCATGATTTGGAAATGCATGGAATTTATGGGAAGGTATCAAGGGAAAACAACTTATTTAAATTAGTAAAACCAATTTTAGCATTGTTGTTGCAAGGGATGATGAGAAAGCAAAGGCGTGACTAACCCCTGTGAGCAAGGTGACTTTGCACATTTCTAACAGCAAGGATGAGTTAGGTGCTCTGTGGTTTATCATAAGTGAGAATTTCTGGTGTTTAGGAAGCCAGATCAAGCAAGGTCACTGGAAAAGAATGTTCAAACCTCACTTTACACCATCAAACAGGAGTTTACAGCTGTAGTTCTTTAGCTAAAGATGCGGGTGTAAACCACTCCTGGCTAGTTGTTTCCTTCCAGTTCCATCTCTTCAGCTTTGTGTTGAGCAAGAGACATTGGCTTTATGATTCATTCAGCAGCTACTTAGTGTTTTGTCGGGGTTTGTTTGTTTGTTTGTTATTTTTTCTCTTGCTATCTGATGGGAATGGTTCACAGTGAACTAGAACAAAGAGGAGACTGGCATAAAGAATGGAATCTTAGCAGTGACAAAAGACTCTTGGCACATAAATACATGTCACCCAGAATGAAGGGAAAACGTATCTCCCTTCCCCTGAAGAGGGTGTGGTGAAGTAAATAGCCCAGTAGGAGGAACTTTCCCCTAAAAAGAGGAAAGAAAAGAGGAACTGGTGTCTACTCATCTGTATTTAGTAAAAAAAAAAATCAGGAACCCAAACCCTTCTTACAATTTCTGCTCAAGTGAACTTTACAGGAAAAATACAACTTCTGCTTTTTTTCCTTCTTAGCTCTTTAATCAACAGAGCAGTGCTCTAACCCCATGAAGAATAAAGCCAGATCAAGCTTAGGTTATATACTATACCTCACAGTCTTATTAAAAGCAAACCCCCACAAACCAAGGATGATTTAGTACAGGTATCACAGTGACATGCTCTATATAAACTGATCTCCCCCTATAGGTGGGAAAAAGCACAGCTACCGAGTGAACTTCATATAAGCTGATCGCACTAATCTAAATATAGGGTATAGAGTATTTTTCAAGGTGACTGAGGAATCCAAATCTCAACTCACAAGTCAATTAAAAAACCCCTGTCCTTTGAAAAGAGTAAGTGGTTCTCTCCCCACCGCTAGAAGAGGTGGATGGTCCTCGCACCTGGTCTGGTGTGCTTGAGACCAAAGCCACCACAATACGCACAAGGTTGAGATGATGTTACCTATCCCCATGCTATTTTATTTGGGACAATTTAACTTTTGGCTACAAAAATGCGTGCATCACAGAAAAAGTTTTATTGGCATATTCACTTTATTGTTAACAAGTGGCAAATTAGCATTAGGTGGTGATTTACATTTATTAAAACAGAACTGACACTTCAAAATAAACATAATATACCAAATAAGATGCAAACAAACCCAGGGATTCTGCAAAAAATCCCCCACTGGATGGTCACAAACACAAATATTTAATGTACTGAGGGGCAAGGCAAACATAATAAATGCAATGCTGACAAAATTAATCGCCTCAACACATGAAAGAATACTTCATTTAAAAGATGAAACATCAATAAATAAACTTAAGGTGGTACATACTAAATATCATATGAAGGATGAACACCAATAGTTGAGCAATCAGATAAGGTAGGTATTGTAACAGTCGTCGAATACTCAGCACTTTACAGATCAGACCAAAATCCATTCACACTTCTGCCAGAAATCCAAATACAAATATAGGACTATGGCAAACCATGCACTACTATTTAGAACTTAAGTTCAATACTCATCTATATTAAACTGAATATTGGATTTGCTGACTCAAAAGCTCATGTACACATTGGAGAAATATGATTTCCCTACTGATTATTTTTCTGAAGAAGAAACACTGATTGAGAGAAAATGTGAACAAGCTGTTTTCTGGCAACATGAAATGGAATGGAGCTAAGTAGGATCTTCCAGAAATGTGTATTCTGGAATGACATAACAAGAAAAGAAAAAAAAAAAAAAGAAAAAACCACACCCCACAAAACTACCAAACTAGTATACAAAAGTAGTTTCTTATATTGTGAATATTGGAAAGAAAATATCAACCAAGTAGCTTTTGAATACAGCTAGAGAATCTTTTACCTAATATTTCTTCCAACAACACAATTAGGTACCTCAAACATTATTCAGTGATTTGGGGGGGGGGAGCCAACACAAAAATAAGAACAAAAACTTCATTAAAAACCCCAACAAAACCATCACAAGTTAGAATGACCTGTACTTGAAAGGCAACAAAACTATTTCCACCAGTCACCAAAAACAATTTCACCAAAGATGAAAATTTCACCCTGTCATACAACCCCGACAGCTTAGTCAAACTGAACAGAATTAAAGTTGCAAAAAGTACTCTTACAAAACAAAAGTTTGTCAGTCCAGATTAAAAAAAAAACTTGTAGCACGTTTGTTCTCTGCACATATACAACTTCTGTGTGATCAGCACTTCTTAAGAACTTTGCAATACATCAACAATACCATTTCATTTTACACTCAGAATAATTACACAGCCTACATCAGCGTGTGCTGCTACGTGCCTTTGTTATTAGCTTTTTAACTACTGCAGTCACACCTCCTCCCACAGATTAGGATAAGCGTGCATCATGAAACTGCACTCTGCATTTCAGGCACTAACTCTCAGTCGCAGTGATGAATTCAGAGCTAGCCTCTCACCGATGACAGGAATTCCGCGGTGCCTGAAGACTGAGGCAGGTTTTAAAACACATTTTGGGAGTTACTAGCCTGTGAAGCTTGCTACCTGCGGCACACATGGAAGAGCTCGAGCAGCCTCTGGCAGGTTCTGGGAGCAGAGCACCATGGAGAGCTCCCCCACACCACCATCTCCTCACCCAGCAACCCTTCAGGCTGAGCTTTCCAAGGCCCTTCAGGGTGCTCAATGGCTCCTCGAGTCTCCTTGGAAAACATGAAAAAATCTGCCTAAATGTTCATCTCATAGGCACAAAGGTGAAATTTTGGCAAATCACCTCTCCATGCCCAATTCCCTGGCTAACAATTCATATAACCATATACTTAAGTTGCTGTATATTTAGAGATTCCAGGTCTGAAACTACCTAGGGTGCAAGTATCATGCATAAATATAAACCTGTGTAAGATACATCATATAAAGATTAAGCCTTATTCTATGTTGTTGTTTCTACTATTAAAGCTGGTATTCTTCATCACTCCGCCGCACTCCTATCAGCACAGTTCCAATGATCCCACACTCCTTACTGGCAGAGAGGTGCTCCTGGTGTAACAGATATTCACAAACCCCAAACAGGAATGCAAACACCCTCAGGCCAGACTTCAAACCCAGCCTTTTCCTTGTTTCTTTGCATGGAAGTTCACCTTTAATTTTATTCGGGTTTTTTTAATTGAATAGAAGGAAGTACCTTGGCAAGCACATCAGGATGGTACAGGGGCAGACAGAAAGTCTGTCATAGGGTCAGACATTGGTATAGAAATCATTAAGACAATCACGTCAATAAATTTAACTTTAAATGGACAGTAACTACATTAGCCCACAGTCTGAGGCTTCACAATCGCCCAGTAGCGTCGTCCTGTTTTGTCTCAATTCTGCTTCAGCAAACAACGTCTTACATTTCTATAACTTACGAGTTCTCACAAAATACGTGCGTGCTCATGCGTGCATCCTATACATATATACACACAGAGAACTGGAAAGACAGATGCTAAATATGGTAACCATATCATCCTAATTTTACACATGAACTGTAAGGAATTTAGGCTTTTAAGCTAAATTTCTGTCAAGAAGGCATCCAGAGGATGACACTAGACAAGTTTACACTCATCAGTGAAGTGCATCAGCAGTGCATAATTAATTTAGGGGTTTTATCTTCTCAATTATCAATATTTTGATTCTTGAGACTTTTTGGAACACTCCCCTTTCAGTGTAAGTATCTATGTGTTTTCTTCCCATGAAAACCAAGGCATAAAGGCAGGGGGGAGGGCTAGGGCAAAGGGGTTTGGACCTAGGTCGTTAATAAATCATTTTCAGGAGCTTCCTGATACATGTAACGTACCTAAAGATTCAAAATTCAGAGTCCATCTCCTGTAACAGTTTATTCTTATTTTAAATATACACAAATTTGTTTCCTGTATTCAGTTCTGCGGGGGCATTAGGAAAACAATTCTATTTCCTATCAAATATTTCATTGAGATAGAATTACAGCAACTGGTGTTGGTAACTTGTGTAATACAGTCTATGGTCTGTAACACCAGTGTCGTGGTTTAACTCCGAACGCAGCACAACCAGACACTTCAGAAACCAGCGTCCTTCAGTAACAAAACCAGCTGATGAAGTGGAAACATATTAGGCCTCTGACAGTCTCACTCTATGGTAGTAAACGGCACAGTCATATATTTTCATTGTCTGCTTATAGTTATTGTAGATTCAAACATATACACATTATCTAAAGTTGCTATGAACAGTCATTTATGTTTCACTGGACCTTTTTGTAAGGCCAAATTAAAAGGTCAGGAAAACTTTCTAAAATTCTTCTTTCAGTTCAGGTTAATACCCCATCTAGGCCGTGCTATAAATCACAGTAGTGTAAATAAAATAAATGATGCGTCACTCAAAAACTTTACTAAATGCTTCTTCGGAAGGAAAGAGTTACACAAACAGATCAAAAAGCAGAATTTATGGTAACTGTATACGGACTGATTTGTAACTAGGAAACCTGCCACCTACGATTCAAAGGAGAAGCAGTCAATATTTTTTTTTCTACAGTTACAGGAATCCTGGAAAACCTGGAAGGTATTTATTTCCTGACTGAACTTCCCTGTTGTAGAAAGCATTTTCAGTAAATGCTAAAATGCACTATTCCAGCAGAAACAAGAACTGGAAAGTCATCAAGTCAGACAAAGGAATTTATTCCTCAGTAGATTCATTAACTGATCAAACCTATTCTGGACTTGTATCTTTGCTGATGGACAGACACCTTGCAATAATTCAATCTGCAGACTTCCCTAGCCCAAGTCCACCACAAGTTTTGGAAAGCAAGCTTATCTATGCAAAGGGTGCAGGATTCCAGTTTTTCCAAGTACAGATATGAATGTGCCAAAATATGGGTCCTAGAAGCTAAACTACCTAAAACACAATTTAGCTAAGATCTGTCAGTTCTAACTATCATTACCAGTCATCCATCCTACCATGCTCAGTAGACAGCTTATGCAAATTATAATAAAATAATACACTGAAGGATAATTTCTAAAAATAATTTTGTACAATAAGTGTAAGACAATTCCACACCACTAAATTAATTCTAAAACATCAATAGTATGTGGCCTGCAACATCAAGTCTCTTAAATCTCTCATCCTCTAAGACTGGTACCTGCTCTGGAGATGCTTTCCTTCAACCATGCTTTTTTCTTCGAAATTGGCCCCACTGATAGTAATCGCAAATTTTGAGAATGCAAACAGCGATCATAATGCTGTAATGGCACGCTACATGGTATTTTGCATAAGCTACAAAGAAATGATAGAAATTGATACTAATGGTATTTGTGAGCTGAAAGTAACCATTTCTGACAAAAATAGTGTATTTATTGTAGAGAAAGGCACAATTACTTCAGATTGTTCTTTCACGCGTAACTAAGATGGTGCCAGTACATCAACCCAAAACTTCACAAAACAAGTTATTACATTCAGATACAAGTTAAGTGATTTGGCTTGTGAGTGGTCTTAATGTCCTTTATAATATATAGAAAAAACACCAACCAACCAAACCAACACCAACATCTACTTCCAGGGCCTGACCCTTCTTCCCAAGGAATCAATGCGAAGTCTGTAACTAAGTTCAAGAGGTTGCTGTTCAGAGCCCAAGACGACACACAACCGAACACACACGTCAGGTGTTAACACATAAACCTAAGGGGCACAGTTACTCCATTATGCACTCATGTGTAGGCTGTGCTATTGAAACAGGTATAAGAATTTAAAAAGTCATTACTTACATCAAGTTCTACTGCTCTAATAACACACATTTTTATGGAACTCTTGTATTGGATACATCAGGAAAGCTCTTTTCCAAAGAAGAGTTCAACATTTAGGCAGGATAAGCATAGACTTTGTCTCTCCTTCAGGAAATGAGGGAAGAGAAAAAAGGAGCAGGACCTTTGGGAACCTTTAAAGCCAAAAAGCACAAAACTTTTAGATGTGCTAGTCATGGTGGAGCACAGGAGGAGGAAGACAGGTAATTCTGAACAAAAAGAACTTAATAAAATGATACCATATTTGTCCTTATAAATAGGTAAAATTATTAACACATTCTTATTGGAAAAGAGAACATGGAAAGCCACAAACAAAAAACTTGTTTTCTTCTTCTACGTGCACAGAACTCTCGGGTAGTTTTCCCACTTTCATTCTCTGAAAAATCCTAGGAAGGGACTGGAAAGTCCAGTTAGGATATTACTGTTAAACAGTTCAAAGGGATGTCAAATTTATGCACTTTTAACTAGGAATTAAGGAGGTTCTCATGTTGGTTTCATGTTTTCACTTAGAAATTAGCACCTAAGTTACTGTCACATATGAAGGAAATACCTCCACAGAGAAACTTTCAAGCCCAAGTTCTTCATGGCTAGTTCCTTATGGGTAAGTGTTATCCTACATAAGTGATTTAAATCATCCTTTACCTGGTAAGATTTACAAGGAAAATAACATTGAACCACTTCTGCTACCTAAGTTACTTAACACATTTTTACCTTAGTTTTAAATATTTCCAACAGACATTAAAGAGTATTTCCTTGAATGGCACAGTTTTAGGTACCTGCTATTTTTATATACAGTATATATATTTGTTTATAAATAGCTGTATAACCAGAAGATTGCACTCAGAAAATTACAATAGGATGTTTCAACGTGTGTGCAGCATGAAGTCTAACTGGAAGGAGTGCTCTAGCTTTCCATGCAGCAGTACATAGCAGATGCTTCCGATTTCTCATCTTCTTTATGCTTTTAAGAATGCGTTCACACAACCATTCTTCGAATTCCACACTCACAGCAAAACTTCGCCCATTCCACGGGATACTTTGTTCCACATTCGTGGCAGAACTTTGATAAATGTACAGGTGAATTTCCTTCGCTGCTTTTGGAACTTCCTCCATTGACCGAGGATGAGCAATCTCCACTGTTATACCCAATTTTACCATCAGACCTGAAAATCCCCAGAAAAAAAACCATTCTCTGTAACTCAGCTGAGTACAACTTGATGCAAAATTATTCTAATCATTGCAGTGAATTACTGCTATTGTTACTGTCATTTTCATGCTTACACTCCCTATTTATTTAGTGGTGTACCTTATAACTCTACCCAGACTTCCCTACTTATCTCCACATACCCACCTTCCTAGCAGGAAAACAAAAAAAAAAAAACAGAATTTTAGGAGCAGGATCAAATACTTGATTCGCTTGTTAGATTTCCTGAAGTGTTTGTAAAACTTAAAACTTCTCTAAACAAGAAAGGCTAAAACAGCAAGATATTTTTTATCCTGTCCTTTAAAAGGACAGACAACAGACAATTTGTGTGCGTAGCACGCAAACTTTATCCAATTTCAAATGAAGCCCTCACTTCCCATTTGCAAGACCATTCACTTATTTTTAAAACAGCTCCTAAAAGATTTTTGACATTTCTAACAGTCTTCTGCACACGTCTGAGACAGCTGGTGACAAAGGTGTTCTGTTTGATGATAAATACACAAAATATACCAGGTATCTTAAACATGCTGAATAATACTGACCATGAATTATCCTTAACCACAGTGAACAATACTTTCCCCAACTTCTTTTGTAAGAAAGAGAGCCTGTAGTGACAGGACAAGGGGTAACGGGTTTAAATTGAAAGTGGGGAGATTTAGATTAGATATCAGGAAGAAGTTTTCCCCTGAGAGTGTGGTGAGGCACTGAACAGGTTGCCCAGAGAAGCTGTGGATGCCCCATCCCTGGAAGTGTTCAAGGCCAGGCTGGATGTGGCTTTGAGCAACCTGGTCTATTGGAAGGTGTCCCTGCCCATGGCAGGGGGGTTGGAACTGGGTGGTCTTTAAGGTCCCTTCCAACCCAAACCATTCTACAATAAGCACTCCCCTTTAATGAAGGTTCTCTTGTTGACACAGAGTTAAAAGCTACCTTGAGTAACTGTCCGAGTTGCTAGTTTTCCTTTTGTTTGTTAGAGCACCCGTGCTCATGGTTCTTGCCACGCTAGGAGGGGTGGAAGTCCTCGTTTTTGTTGCACCTCTAAAACAGAATAAATACCTGATGATTTATACACACAGAGAAATATATACAAGAAAATGCATTTACAAATGATATTAAAAAAATTTGTTCAATAATCTATGCATCACTTAACTGTATGAAAAATAAAACATTTCCTACCAGACAGAAGAGTTTTGGCATGAACTTGCAGGGTTTGGACTGAGTATGGCTTGAAACTTAACGAGAAGCTAAATGGAACAGCAAGTCCCCTCCTGTTTGCGAGCTTCACTTGCTGTCACACCAAAATACAGGTAGATCCTGCACTACTCACTGTTTAGTATGTTCCAATGTTTCCACTGACAGACTACAAGTCACTTTTTTAGGACTGGCAGGGCTTTGAAGGAATAGAGCAGTTGACTGCAGGTCTTAATAGTTCAAAAAAATATAGCCATATTCCAAAATACCATATTCTTAATACTTTGTGACCAATATGAATTCAGTCGCAAGGCTTTTCTATTCATAGCCACAGACTTCATTTAGAATGCATACTTCTCATAATGCTGTAGATCCACTTTCTTCAAAGCATAAATGTTATATTTATAAATATAACTAGGAGAAGGAGAGGAAAGAAAGTCTATCCAGCTGGGCATTTGGGCCTCTTTTTTTTCAGCCAGTCACAGTGTTCTTAAAGTTGGATTCAACAGTATGAACACATTGCTATGAAATTTGCTTTCCTCAAGACTCGTGGGTTTTACAAAACGCCAGTATGCAATTAATACCACATCCTAAATGTACAGAACATCTCCCTGCTTGCTTTGATTAGTAAAGAAACAGCAGAATCACCTGAAAAACCTGAGTAGCACTAATAAAAAAGGGGCATACTTCTATCATCAGCGACCAAGGACAATTTTTCATCATTGCTCAAAAGAATTACCATTCACTGGGTTTTATTCTTCTTTGTCAAGACTTCAGTGACTATGACATCTTGTGCATGACCCACCCAAGTTTTTCTATTCCCATTCTTGAACACGGATGCATAAAAGAAATTTGGGACTGATTCATGAACATTAAAAAGAATTAAAACAAAACTCCATTTAAAGAGTCAGTCACCAAGACCCCAATCAGCAACAAGAACCTAAAAGTGGTATTTTTTCCCCCTGCTTCAGACGAACCTAACTGCTCCTTTTAGAATTACAAACAACTTAGTCTTGGTTTGGCTTTCAAACTATGTATACGGAGATGCATTCAACTGCAACATCTTCCAATGCAACACTAACAACTGAGAAATAATGTACTAACTCCTGAATTTTAGACGTTACATAAAAAATTTCTTCCTTCATGCTAAGAGTGTAGGCTGAAGATAGCTTTTCAGTTCATTTCATCACTTAAAAACTTGAGTGGAAGAGTGATCAAATGATTAAGCAGAAATGTGGAAATCAAGACCTAAATTTAAGATTAAATCAAGTGAAATTACATCTAACTAAAGCTTTCAAGTTGAACAAGAATGGCTTCCACATGCTACAAGCAGAGTGGAAGCATCAAAGATTCTGGCTCACTGGGCTGAACACCAACCTTCTCCATTACTTTTCCTATCTGCCATCTTATTTAGCAAGGAGATTCTGAAGATGATTTTATTATAAAAAAAAAAAAACCACAACTGTGTGGACTGAAAAGCACTAAATAACTCCTAATAGATTTTAATTCTGATATTCTGATATATATGTCTTAGACTGACAGGACAAAAGTACTAAATGTAACCTAAATTACACTGTTAAAAGTATGCACAACAGTACAGAGACTAAATACACAATCTTGTGTTATTTCCCCCACCTCGTTTTACACTGAAGAGGGACCTTAGCTTATAATCGAGTAAAATTCATTAGAACTCAACAGTTGAAAGAACATACCGAACCGTTACTTTACTTGTTATGGAAGCTAGAAAAGCATATATAAAGAAAAATTCAGCTGTTCATACAGAAACAGTATGGATCATCATGGATCAGGGATGATCAGACAATGATGCAAAGAACAGGATCGTGTCTCACTTCCTGTTTAGACAACTCCAAGTAATTTAAAACAAGTTTTTTCAAAAGTATTACTTGACTCTGTTTTCGTTGGATTTTCAACTTGGGACCAACAAAATACTTTTTCAAAACTAACAGCATTAATTTCTTAAACTGAAGTCTCTTCAGGGTGTACTGTGAATCAATAATTTTTGAACATAATCTAGTAGTCCTAGATACTTAAAAAAAAGTGAAAAGTTGCCTAATATTTTTTCCTGTATTTCAACTGTTCAATTCTCTGAAATATGTATAATATACCCACATCCCACTAAATACTCTGAAAATTCACCTGATGCTATAATACTAAGTGTATACTAGAGAAATTTCCCAGAAATCAGTTGTACAGCATACAGGCCACTGACAGAACTGGGGAGGGGGTGGGCAGGGGAGGAGAGGGGAGGAGAGGTAGGGGTAAATCAGTATTTGGAGAAGCCACATTGAAAGTGCACTGTGCACTCAGTCTGCTGAGGTAGGCAGAGTCCCATGAACAGACAGGACATCATTCATTAGAGGTTTAAACAGGATGTCTTAATTCTGACATGTTTAAGCATAGCTTTCTGCATAATTTCTGCAGATTTTTTCTCCCCCAATTAGTTTTCCAGGTACAGAGGAAAAAAAACCCAAATCCATTTTCAGACTAAAAACTTTAATATGAGCCTTGTAATTAGCTGCAATGATTTCTGCCATTTTTGATGAGTAAATCAACAGAAGTAGCAGGCTGCCACTGTCTACAACTTTATTCATTCCAGATCTAGACACATAATTAGCATCAGGTTTCATGTATATTTGATGACAAATCTTGAAATTGCATCCTTAAGTTGCAATGCGATCTCAAGAGACAGATGTCTCCCAACAGTCATTCTTGAGCATCTGAACTTTCGTCCCCACACCTTGGTCTCCTCTGATCTGTCCAACCTCTGCCACTTCGACCTACTTCCCCAGTTCTCTTTTCTTTTTTTTTCCCCTGTTTGGTTGGGGTTTTGTTTGTTTTGGTTTTGCAACACCATATAAACTGTTCTAAACTGTATCATGTGAAGTATTAATGGACCTGACAGCAGATGAGGCTGTATACCAATGCCACCTTGAACTCTTAAAAACTGGACAACACATTTAAAGACGTCTTATCCATTCTAAAATCTCAAAATAAGTAAGATTGAAGTGGACTTCCCTTCCTAAAGCAACTGATGTTGTACATCCAGTTGTATTACCACTGCTTGTAAAATGAAAAACTGAAATTGGTAGAAGTGGCTTGTCTTTTTCTATTTCACAATTTCATTGGATTTTGCCATAAAACACTGAAATACTGTTTCCTTCCTAGACAGGGCGTTTTCAGATATTCTTGACAGCTTTCACTGTCACCTACAAGAGCTCATAGTTTCGTGCAGAATCATAAATAAGTTCCTTATGACTAATGGCATGCACGCCAAAGTCCAGAAGCCCTTGCCACAAACTGTAACCACGCACGCTGCTGTGCTGAATTCAACAACGGCTACTGCTAGTCACATTTGTCACATGCTGTTGGCACATAACATATTGAATAACTTCCTGCAAGGAAGGCAGATTTAATTCACACACTCAGTGGACATTTGAGTAAGAACAACAGGGATGCTGGGAAAAGCAGAAAGAGTGCCTGTACTCTTGAAGAAGTTCTCTCAAGAACAAAACCGAATCACTGCTCTAAGGTTAAGGGGTATCGTAAGCATGTTTAGTAACTCACTAAGCCAATTTTTTGACATCTTAGTAATTTATTATAAGATGAACATCTGACCTAATTTTCAATGGTTCACAGGATTTATAGCTCTAACCAAACAAGCAAAGAAACAACAACAAAAATCTGTTTGTTTAAAACCAGGTCCCCTCCTTTCATTCCTTTTGCTTCAAAGAGATACCCAAATTCAAACATTCCAGCCCTGTCTCAAAGATGCTTCAGCTTGGTTACAACAGTAAAACAGCACACTAAAACATTCAGACACACTAATACTCTCTGGCAATATTCTTAAAGGTATTATTTAAAACAATCAGCCCTTTTTGACATGGCATCTTCCAAATTATATCAGAGAGTTAACTACAATGCACTACCTACTTCCTTTTTAAAAGGCTGGAATACCCTTTCCTCTAACTCAGATCTTAAACTTGCTGAAGAAGTCTTTATGAGGTAGGTTGGACTTCATAAAAGACTTTACCTCTCATTACAAAATCTGCCTTGCTTACATTCTTGGACCACCACAGCTATCTCACAGAAGTAAGAGGTAGATAAATGCTTGACTTTAAGAGAATAAAATTACTGTCAAAAACACTTGCCTGTGAGGCAGATATTTGTACAGTTATCAAGCTTAAATGCGTGTTTCAGCTTTACATCATGCAAATTCAGCCTTATCTCAAGTTTACACAGACAGAAGTTAATTACTCCTGGTCCATAAAAGTGATAGAAGAATTCAAATATGAGGAAAGTCTGAATCTTCCCTGTCCTGTATGAAGCCGTTTACCTAGCATGAAACAGACACTACTTATATTATATAGTCTTCTACCTAGCATGAAACAGACACTACTTATATAGTCTTCTGCCACAGCATCAATACTGAAGACGTACTGGGCAGCAATGTCTGTCAAAGTCACACTTCTACTATTCCAATGCTTTGAAGGAACATTTCTGCAAAACAGATAAGCCACTTCTGTCATACTTACATCTTTACAGGCAAAAACTCATTTGGTCTTTTAATGATACTGTGTTTTTCTATCAGTGTCATAAAACCTTTGCACCTCTCTTCCAGTTCGCAGTGGTAGGCCTAACTTGTCCATCTTACTAGTAAAATATATAAAGGGGCAGTCATAAGGAGATTACTAGATTGCTATTCAAGTTATTGCAAAAAAAAATTCAAGTATTCACAATTAAATACTTATACTCCCAAAG
The DNA here is from genome assembly GCF_000690775.1 of Eurypyga helias. Taxonomy (NCBI): domain Eukaryota; kingdom Metazoa; phylum Chordata; class Aves; order Eurypygiformes; family Eurypygidae; genus Eurypyga; species Eurypyga helias. The sequence continues at coordinate 18,635 of NW_010269541.1, forward strand.
AATTCCCAGTGACTAATAAAATGTACAAATCAGTTTAATAATCCAGCAAACAAAAGTATTGTTCTAAAGAGGAGAGGATTTCATAGACTTACATTTACATTAGTTCTCCAGTGCATATTTTTAATTCTTTTTTAAACAACAACAAAAAAAAGAATGGCAGTTATCCTCACAATCTGCACAACGCACTCAGATTTGGCCTTTTTTCTTTCAAGAATAGCTTTTATAATGTCAAAACCTGATCATATCTAGAAAAGGGGCTCATAATTACAAGTCATAGTAACTTTATTAAGATGTTGGAAAATAACAGGGGTGTAAATACAAGACTCCTTAACTTTAAAATTAGCAAGACGGAAAATTTTTGCTTTTGAAATTTATTTTTTTGGTAAAGGCTCAACATCATGCCTAGAGAGAATAACATGCTTTCCATTCTCTTATTTTCTGGAGACAAGAAAAGAACAGAGGAAAACCTGAAAGAAAATCAGCTTTGTTTTAATATTAAAAAACCCACTCACAATAGACACTACTGTACACACAGGCAATACTTTTTTCCAAACCAAAAAGAATAAACCTAAACTAAAATTTTTAAAACATTAATTAAATGAAACAAAATCAAAATGAAACACACCACCATTCCTCCCACACGTCATCATAATAAATATAGCTTGAGATACATTAACTTATATTAGAAAAATGAGGTCTTCAAGCAAAGTTCTGCATTTTTATTTTCTTAAATCGTACAGTAAAACCTGCAAAAAAGACCATTATATCTCCACCCCTACTTCAATAATGAACTGAAGATGATTCTTCTCAAAAAAAGCCTAGTACCTTAAGCCTTAACTAGAAAATGATAACATTTAAAGAGCATTTTATTGATCTTTCTGAAATTAGAGCACTTAAAGGAAACAAACCAAGCAAGATCAACTGAAATTCCTGGGTAGCTGAAGCTTAACTCTTCTGTAAGCTTCTCACCCATAAGGGGAAGTGATAAGGAAAAAACAAACAACTAAAACCAACCAAACACACCCTCACACAGAGAGAATTTCTTAAAATTACTGTGCCTAGTTATTTCTGATTCTTACCACACAACCTTAATAAACGACAATGCCAGGAAAATTACTAAACAGCTAATTGCTGACCAGGAAGCATATTATTTTCAATATAGCTTTTAATATATCAAAAAAAAAAAAAAGGCTTGTGTACCTCTAACACCCCTATCATCCTGATTTTCACTCTCCTCCTATAACATCATATTAAAAGACACAACCTATGAAGCTTTTTTTTTGGAGGGGAAGCTTCTGGTATAAGCCTTGCAATTCACATTACATCTCTAAGGCATCAAAGGAAATCTCCCCATAAGGAATAAAAATTCAACAATGCTAGATGATACTCTTATTATAAAGTCAGCAAGGAACACTGAGATTTTAGTCCCAACAATTTAGCCCCAGACACTGCAGGCTGTAAGATAAGTTCCCCTATAGTTCCTCTTCCCACTCCTCCTCCCAAACAGATGGTCTAGTTCAAACTAATTAACTCAGGAAATGCTTAATTAATTCCTGTTTGACCATATACACCCTCTTTACATATTTCCCAAGGACTGAGAAGCAAGACTGAGGTCTTTGACACTACAAAGCACATACTCCAACCTTTCGGGATTTTCTTAGCTCTTTTCTGAAACTTAAACAATTTATCAACATAATCTGTGAACTCCAGGCACCTACAGCGTAGGATACTGCAGACAATAACCTAGAAATAGTCATGATATTGACAACATAAGAGAACTACAGTATTCTTCTATACTTAAAAAACCAAACCCAAAAAACCCAAAGCTGACAGCCCTTTCATGTACTAATGAAAAAGCGCAATCAAAAGAATCTGCTGAAATTGAAAGGCCACCAAGACAACTTCTGATCTACCTTGATTTCATTGAGAAAAGCTGTGTAATTTACAGTCTTAATGAAGAGAACAAGCTGTTTCAAAAATATAAAGTTTTTAAAGGCTACACATGCTCTGTGGCAAATGTGTAAGTAGAATTTAAAATTTATTAATACTGGTTAGGTGTGCCATTCGTACTGCATTTCAGCTGTAAGACAGTATTTGATGTGCCACTAACAGACATGATTCCCAGGAGGCGTAACTTTGATCAGCTTAACATTAAATAGTATGTTTTATCCCCAAAATAAAATAAAAATTAAGTAATTTCAAAGGGCTCATTTCCCATATGGAAAATTTATGTGATTTTTTTCAAAGTCCAAGAAAAAAGAAAATAAAAATACTGTTCATAAATGAAACATGCCTGGACAATTAATCTATATAAGCAAAAATCCCTGGCTGACCACAAACAGTGGTGTCAAGTCCTGCCAGGCAAAACAGTTTGCCTGTGGGGGTAGAGGTTGCCTGTTTGCTTCCCCTTGGGATAGGAAGAACCTACCCAACTTTTTCTCCTGAAGATCTGATTACTTCTGACAACTTATTACAACTGCCCTACCCTTCAAGAAATATAAGGCAGCGCTGAACTCTGTACTCTTAGAAAATATGTATCAAACTTCAGATCTTAATATGATTCACTACCAAGAAAAATAAGTCAAGCTACAGTTTATGTCAAATTAATTTTCCTTTTCCCACTTCTTCAACACCAAAAACATATTTAACAGGGTAAACCCTGTTAGGGGTAACGGGTTTAAATTGAAAGCGGGGAGGTTTAGATTGGCTATCAGAAAGAAATTCTTCACGGAGAGGGTGGTGAGGCACTGGAACAGGTTGCCCAGAGAAGCTGTGGATGCCCCATCCCTGGAAGTGTTCAAGGCCAGGCTGGATGAGGCTTTGAGCAACCTGGTAAGTAAGGGAGTTCATAAAATTTGCTTGCCATTTCTGCTCATACAGAATAAAAATTTATACTGCGATGTTCAAGCTGAACTTCATCGGAAATTAAGTTCAAGAATATTTCATTTAGGCAAGTAAAGGTCTTAGAGACCCAGTTCGTTTTTGCCTTCACCTTTAACACAAATGCACAAACACCTTCGTGGGCCTTTCACGGTATTTTCAGACAGCGGTTCAAGAGTGCCGCCTACAGAGCAAGAGGGGAAACTGCATGCCTATATATTTTAATCACTTCTGACTGTTAACATTAGCCAGCAGCCAGCCATGTCTTACCCCTTCGCATAACCATCACAGAGGACAGGTACCACAGTTCTACAGAAGGAAGCGGTGACCAATTAAACTGCCCTCCTCCAACATACATATAACTCATCCTTGATACTGCACAATATACTTGCAATTCTACTATGAAATCTCACCACCTCTGAGACAAATCTGGAATTAAAACTAGCTTGGCAAAAATGGAAGTTTTCACTTAATTAAGAAGTAAAAAAAACACCAAATTACAGGTTTGTCGTAGGACAAACTGCAGGACCTTGTTTCTTACAGCAAAAACTGGAATTTATCCTGATCAAGAAAGGGTGTAGGCTCTCGAGCATTTGCCAAGAAGGCGGGGGGCAGGAAATGTGATCACTTAACATTCCATTTGAAAGATTGCCCTTAAAACAACACATGTGCAACACTGCATGGTAAATCAGTTTACTAACAACTCAGAAGGAAGAACATGACATCCTACAGCATGAGCTCTGCTTGACTTAGGTGAAACAGAATCCCAGATCACATGCTATGGCTCATCATTCTACTGACTTAATTGTAAAGGTAGCAAAAGAAATACATCTTGTTTCATCCTAATGAAGGTTATTTTTATAAATATTAGAAGTGTTTTTATTTTATAAAATAAAAGCTGCAATTATAGGTTCTATTCTACTATAGCCTGAATTAAAAGATGTTTTAATGTTTAAAACGTGTGTCACTACATTATTACCCATTCTCACTCTCTGAGGACATTGACTGTGTCTCAGTGCCTGCTCTGCAGCCAGAAACACTCATAACATCCATACTCTTAAAAACTGGAAACTGTGTAGGCAATTAAGTGAGGTTATAAGCCAAGCCAACATTCACTGCCTCTCAGCAGAGATCATTATCTGAGAGCTACGCCAACCAGAATTCATCTACTTGAGGTTAACAGCATGTGTGAACAGAGAGAACCTCTGCAAACACCTCTCCATGTATTAACTGCTGTTTGGCTTGGTCACAACACAATTCTTCCTCCAAGCTTCAGAAGAGGGAATGGAAGACTACAGAATACATAACAGTAAGTCCAGTAAGAAACTGGCTGGTAAAATTAAATTGAGCTTCCTTGTTAAGTGGTGAAAACCAAAACCTGTGCCCCTGTCTCAAACCAATACAAACTGCAATTAGAAACTTATCAACAGGAAAAAGCCTTTCCCACAGTTGAGATTCATCACTGAGGTCAGAAACATGCCTTCACATTATCTCAGATGACATTTTTACTGTGGTTTGCAGACCTATTTGTTCGCCACTCATCAGTAGTTCTTAGTTCAACTTCTGAAAACAGAGAAAGGTGACTTATCCGGCAGTTAATAACAGAGGGTGGGACCTTCGACCAGTTGGAGCGAGTCCCAAGGAGGCCACAAAGATGCTCAGAGGGCTGGAGCACCTCTGCTATGGGGACAGGCTGAGAGAGTTGGGCTTGTACAGCCTGGAGAAGTGAAGGCTCCGGGGAGACCTTATAGCCCCTTCCAGTACCTGAAGGGGCTACAAGGAAGCTGGGGGGGGCTTTTTACAAGGGCCTGTAGTGACAGGACAAGGGGTAATGGGGTTAAACTGAAAGTGGGGAGATTTAGATTAGATATCAGGAAGAAGTTCTTCATGGAGAGGGTGGTGAGGCACTGGAACAAGTTGCCCAGAGAAGCTGTGGATGCCCCATCCCTGGAAGTGTTCAAAGCCAGGCTGGATGAGGCTTTGAGCAACCTGGTCTAGTGGAAGGGGTCCCTGCCCATGGCAGGGGGGGTGGAACTAGATGGTCTTTAAGGTCCCTTCCCACCCAAACCGTTCTATGATTCTCTGATTTTCTAACAGCTGAAGCATAGATGCCTACAAACAGTAGTGAAGCTGACCTGTAGACCAAAAACTACTAGAACACTGGAGAGGGAAAAAAAACATTAATTAAAAAAACCCCAAGCTTGGGACAACCTCACAGACTCTGCCTCCTGTCTCTGTCTGAAAGCCTTAATCTGCGTGGACAGAGCAAAGACGGAGAGAACTGCATCCTCATGCTACATGGTGTCAGGAGGGAGGTATGACAGAGCTGTAATTCATACTTGTAACTGGTAAGACTTAAGAGTGATAAACTAAAAATCACTACTTTTCTGTAATTAATAAAGCTGTCCATCCCCATGAGTTCTTTCAGAACATCCTTTTTCCTCCTCACCACTTAAGCTGTTTTTTTTTCCTTCCACCTTATACAGCCATCACCAATCTGCAATCACTTTGTTGTATTTATGTTTTCTCTCAGCATTCCTTAGTGCTCCTCAAACTTCAGTAAGATTGCACTGATTTCTTCAATCCCTTCCATACATCTCTCCTTTGAGACAGTGCACTGACAACCCCTCCAGCAAAATATCAGCACTTTCACTAAACTCTAGTAATCTACACATCTACCACTTCTTGTTGCTGTTGTAGAGCATTGGTCTCCATTGCCTCATCTGTAGTCATTTATTTGTTCTCTTGAGTAAAACCGGAAAGGGAAGAAGGAAAGTATCCACCCTTTTGTGCTAAGAAGGAAGATCCTGTCACAACTGGCTTATGGTCTGTGGCAGAGGCCTCTTTCTTTCATTTCCACAAACTGCACGAAATTATGCCTGAAGTTCTCTTCTTTAGGTCTCAGTTTTTCTTCTTCGTAAAATTTATCTCCAACCACTTCTGCATATTCTGTAACTTTTTAATCTACTTTATATCTATTTTTATCACTTGACCTCCTTTGCTGTTATTTTAACATTAGAAAATGCATCTTCGGCTACTCCAGTGTTTCTTAAACACTGTGTTTATAAATAAAGGATAAATTCAAAACACTGCACTTCTGAAGCTCACAGGAAAAAAAAATTGCAAGTGAAACAGACCACAGAGCTCTAGAACTAGCACAACACAAATATGAAATAAAGCATAAATGACAACATTAAATTGAAAGTTACCCTGCTTGTGGGTTCACCATTCCCAGTGAGTTTTTATGAGCTGGTGATAATGTCTGAATTTTGCTCCCACTGGATCCAGATGAAGACAGTGCTTTACTTGCAGAGGCACCTTACAGTTGAAAGCAAGCATGGAAATATATGAAAACGCAAGGTTTTGCTGCTGGAATGATATAATTAATTATATATTTTTAAATTGTAAAATTCAAAGTTATTTTTGGAAATATCAAGATATCAACAAGTGTCAAAATAGTAAGAAAAAGCAAGTATGTTTCCAGAAACTTACAAAAATATGCGATTGAGACATAATGTTCTATCCTAATAAAGAACATTGGATCTCAATTACTTTTTTCAGAAAGAAAAATGAAAGAAAAGTCTAGAAAGTCAAAAGTATGCACAGCATGTCTCATATCTGAAATTAGAGTAAGACCCGTGTTTGCATAATTATAATATACATGACTTGACTATATTTTCACCGATTCACAATTGTATTCAGAATACAAATTAGCTACAGAATTAAGCAACAGAAAAATCTCGGGTGAGAGATCAGTATTCAGTACAATTACGCATTACTATACAGATTGATTTTGCAGGTTCAATTCAGAAAGAAACTAAGTTGACCTGATATATACAACAGAAGAGAATCCTACGTGCTTGAGTCTTGCTGGATAGATGCCACTCGATGTCCCTTCCAACTTTACTGTAAATAAGCTTTTACAAACCGCTACATCAATTTCAACGATAAAGCCATCATATATGTAAGGTAAATATCAGGTCATAAAAGCATTCATTAAGAAAAGTATCATGGAAAACTGACACCATATCATCCAATCATGTAACACTGAACTCCTCCTATGTATTTTTTTTACTTTGTCAGTTTAAATCACTGGACAATGCTGCAGAAATCCTTCCAGCATTCAAATTATACTGATTTTATTGTGCAGTTTGAGAACTAACATTTAGAAGGAAATGGAAAATTCGTAACATTCATTTCATACCTACAACAGTTTTGCTAACACCACTTGGCTGTGGTAAGCGTGATGATGATGGTGTTGACCCCACAGAAGGCATCTTCTTAACTGGAGCAGGTTTGTACTGTAACAAAATACAACCTAGAAATTTAAGCAATTAAATCAAACCGTCTATATAACACCATTAGGTAGTTATCTCAGGTACTGGGGGAAAACCAGACAATGTTTATCTAACTAGGTAAACTGTTTCTGGTATGGGATCATGCAAATGGTTTCCGCTAGTCTACTTTCTTACCCATACAGATGATACCAGCAGGACAGATTATCTAACTCAATGGGGGTTTGTTTTTTTTGTTAACTGCATGTCTTTGTGTATTTTCTGCTTTTCTGTAGATTTTCTCATGTTTTCCCATTGCTGTCTCATGACTTTAAAAAGAATAATGTTAATCTTAACTGGTAACGAGGTGATATTCAAGGGCAGGATCATTTTTATCTTTCAAACCTTACTTTCACCTGTGTGCTACAGACCAGTCCCAGCACTAATTCAGAATACAGTGCAAGATCACAAAGTTAACTGCTTTTGTCTGTCGAACCCTCTACAGCTTCTTCCAGAAAAAAAGAGCATTACCACCGAACACACATACACTTTAATCCTTCATTTGTTTTCATGGTAAGTTAACTACTGCAGCTCTTACCTTAATACACCTGAATTCCTCTAAGCCTCTAATTAGCCAAAATACTGCTGTTGGTCGAACTGTAGTCATGTACCTTTATCCACTGAAGGAACAGTCTTGAATTGGATTTGGAAGACTTGCACAACAGAAATTCGACTTTCTTTACAAATACTGCATCTCTACTTCCTGCTGCTACCCTTACCTGTCATTTTCACAAACCTCTGAATTACATTTATGACTGGTTTTGGCTTGGCAACTGCTGCCAAGCAGTTTATGAATCTGATCTATGAACCTCTGATTTATGAACATCTGATTTATGATCCTCTGCAACTCTTGTAAGAAAGCAAAAACGTCTTCCATGCTTAGTGTCTAATTTCAGTCTACTGCAAATAATAGAACTACAGAATAAAACCATTAATTCCATTTAGGAGCAACACGCTATTTAACAAGCCTTATCTGATGCTGAATGCAAGCTGCAAGTTAAGAAAAATGTTGCAGTTCACCTGTGTTCGAGTAGGAAGCTTCCCTTTGGTATCAGCTGCCAACTTCCCCTTATTAGTAATACGTGCTGCTTGTTCCTTACAGAAATTGATGTGTCTGTCAGCTGCATTTTCATTAAATCTCCTCTGACAATACGGGCACTGAATGTAGTCTTAAAAACATAAAAACTTAATATTAATAATGTGCTTTAAAAAATACAGTTTTAAAGTCTTTTAAAAACCAGTCCCACCCCCAGAGAAAACTGAGACCTCTTGAATCTGAAAACTAAATACAGATTGCTGGGGAGAAGAATATTGTTCACATGTAACACAAAAAATGTTTCTTGTTTGATGGGTAAGAATGAGAAGGGAGGTTGAGGATCCGAAATAACCTAAGCAAAATCAGAAACACTTTCAGAGATCCTGTTCAGCAGAGAAAGTGTCTGAAGAGGTATATAGACATAGCAGGGATATCAGCTGTAAGGAAGTAAAGAAGAGAAGAGGTTAAAGAAACAAACAAAATCAAACACAGTTCATTTTGTTCAAGTTATGAAAATGCATTAAAATCTTCAGTCAACTTCAGCCAAAATTAAGAGGTATCTATAGAGACATGCAAAACAGGGTAATTGGCTGCTGTATTATTTTTCAAGATCTATTTAGTCACATTACAAACAGTATTACTTGCAGTAAATATTCTCTGGTGAAAAATATTCATTGATGAAAAAACAGAAAGGCTATGTAAATGTTTAAAACACAAAAAGATCCCTCATCTGTATGCTGGAAATATACCCCTTAAAATACATTGCCCTTGGAAAGTAAAACATCTGACTGTGGTTTCAGAAAGACATTGTAGTGTCTACAGATACGGACGCTGAATTCCCCAGATTACAGTATTCAAAACTATGTAAACATCAACTTCAGAAGTGCTGGACACTGGCGAAGCAGGTTAAATTAGTATGTGCCTGGATGATTATAGAAATGTATTGAATAAAATGAGATTTTCAACAGTCACTGCCTCCAAGATTACAGTTAGATCTTATACAATCCAAAACAAAATTTGGACTACGCATCACTACTGCTAATGCAGCAGATCTGGCTTAAGTAGTTATCCCTTTAAATTAACAATTTTGAGTAAGTCAAATGATGTAGTGGCGACAAAACCATGAACTGTGACCCAAGAAGTGTGAGCAAAGGACACAGGAAGGACACAGGAATACTACAGAGAAGTGACAGCATGGGAATCTTAGGTGATATAACATTTATTTATTTATTGATTTATAAACTCCACTACTGGCGGAACATTCAGACATAAACTATACCTTAAGAGACAGAAACTCAGCAGAACTACTGTAACATCTATGTAGTCAAACCAAGATAGGCCCAAACAAAGTTTTTTTTAAAAAAGATAAAAGAAGCAAAAAGAGATTAATAAAAGCAGCTATGGAAGCCCCTGGATAATAAAAGACATTTCTAGCTGGTGTACAGCTCAGTTCCCACAGAAGACTTTCAAAGCCAGTAAAGTAAATTAAATAGATCTGACTGTACACGACTGATGTATATGCTTCTAAGGATCAGGAATCTTACTTTCATCCTTTTATAAAACGCTTGGCACCAGCCAGCCACCTGGCTATCTGGAAGTATTGTTTGTACTGTCCAGAACTGTTAGGATTCAATGTGAGCTTTACAAAATACAACCTAAACGAAGTAAGAGGGCAGTACACATACGCAGTCAAGTTCAATGCAAATGGGGTGACTTAAGGTTCTTCTTAAGGTCATGAGGGTAATTCCACACGTCTAAGGAAGAAGTAGAACAGGAGGTTGATGAACAAACAACACTGTCTGCAAACTCAAACCATGAAATTAAGGAGGAAATGTTAACATAGAACTCTTTCCTTTTAAAGGAAAAAGACTGTAGGGGGACTTTTTACAAGGGCATGTAGCAATTGGACAAGAGGTAACAGGTTTAAATTGAAAGCAGGTAGATTCAATTAGATATCAGGAAGAAATTCTTCACAGAGAGGGTGGTGAGGCACTACAGGTTGCCCAGAGAAGCTGTGGATGCCCCATCCCTGGAAGTGTTCAAGGCCAGGCTGGATGAGGCTTTGAGCAACCTGGTCTAGTGGAAGGTGTCCCTGCCCATGGCAGGGGGATTGGAACTAGGTGATCTTTGAGGTCCTTCCAACCCAAACCATCCTATGATTCTATAACTACCAGCTAGTTAGAAATAAGCATGCCAGAGACAGAGTTGAGTAGGAGAGAATGGACATGCCCCATGATACCATGCATAATTCTCCCTCTCCTGCACATGAAGTGGAAAAGGAGCAATAGTGCTGACCCTGCTCTAGTTTTGTTCCGTTCTATTTGTGAGAATTCACTGATCAATTCATGCATCTTCTCTTTATTCCTGGTTCCCTCTCCCTAAGTCTTACCTGCTGCAGCAGGAGGAAGCCAGGAGACTAAAAGCAGTAAGACTCCGCTTGGAAAAAGTGAAAAACAGAAGGAAGACAAACAGAAGCACAGTATCTTTCTCTTCCCTTTACCTCCCATCTGCTTTCAAGCAGGCCAAACAGAGTTACTTCCTTTGCTTCAAACTCATTTGTGGCCTCTGGAACCAAGGGAGCACCTTTTTAGTAGCTTTCCCAAGCTAGATTTACTTCTGGACTCTTCTAATTCAGAACCTACACAACTAGATTGTTAACAGTCCTTTCCATGATCGAGCCTTATGCTTCTTATCCACCGCATTAGCTGTTGGTTTTACTTTACTTCAAAATGCATATGGCATTTTAAGACCGTGTACTGAATGCTGAATAATACGACTTCACTTCTTACCATGAATGCACAATTACAATCCTAATAATATTAGGCTAACACATTTCCTGCTGGGAAACAAGGTAGGAAACACTCACATCCTCACTTGACCATAGACAGCAGAAGCAAACAGATGATTTTTTCTGTTTTACCCAATCTTTCTGAAAATAGCCACTGACATTCACAGAGTGGAAGGGGTTGGAAGGGACCTCTAGAGATCATCTAATCCAACCCCCCTGCCAGAGCAGGATCACCTAGAGTAGATCACGCAGGAACAAGTCCAGGTGGCTTTTGAAAATCTCCAGAGGTGATCAAATGATTTAGCTCTTAGGACAAGAGGAAGAAGTATATTCTCCAATCTATTATCACATCACAGAAGTTAACTGATAAGCATATTTCCATCTCACTCACATCAGATTGCTTCAACACTTTACCCAGTCTTGGTTCTGAATGCACCCCAGGACTGTCACTCCCTTGTTAACACAAATCCCACACATCTCACCCAAAACACAAGAACTCCCACCACAAGAGGAATGTTCGCATGCACACTACAGCATATCCTGCAGGCATGAACCTAAACGTGGAATCAGCAAGAAACGGGAGAAACTACACTTGAAGAACATCCTGATGCATATTCTGACAACATAAATAGCTTGTGGGTGTCCAGCATCAGCAGCCAATTAAAAATGTAGCCTGCTCTTTCTCAGCAGTTTCCCTGTTGCGGGTAAAAAGAAGGTGGTGTAACAATTTAGCAAGTTTCAAACTGGCCACAACTACCTTTTGATGCATTAAGAACAAAGTCATGGGCTTTGAAAGCTACACAGGATGCTAGCTGGCCAGACGCACTGCCACAAACCAGCATCTCCACAGGGACACTCAGATAGTCATCCTCAAGATCTTACAAATGTCATATTCCAAATTCCTTTCCAATTCAAATTTTGACACATTAAGTTTAAATAAAATAACCAAAGAACTCAATTGCTTTACGTACCAGGGTCATAGGATGGCGGAGGTGGTGGTGGGAGTTTTCCACCGTCTTTAAGATTAAGTCCTTTGGCTGCTCGTATAGTTGCTATAAATTCCTCGTGCTTTCGTCTCCAGTTGGAAGGTTTTTTGGGTGGTTCTGGCTAAGAAGCCAAAAAAAACCAGCTTTATATGTTTGAAGCTCTTACTTCAAGCTAAGTACGCGCCTTATTTTAGTAGACAACATTATGGTTAGATTTCTTCCCGATCCTAGTTGATCAAATTATCACAAATTGCCAGCAGAAATAAGTCTTATTATAATGCATACAGAGTTTGCCTAAAATGTCCCTAAGTGGAATAAATTCTAACATACCCGTGGCTTAAGAGGTTTTACTGTGGGAATGTCAGTTCCTTCTGCTCTCTGTCGGCTGGAATCAAATGTCTTCCTTTTCTTGGCAGAAGTTTTTTGGCAAATAGGTCCATGCTTTTTCTACAAGCAGAAGAAAAACAACAGAAGTATATAGAACTCAGTTTTGAAAACCTAAGTTATTATCATGTTATTTCGCTCTTTCTCAATATGCTAATCAGCAAACAAGGCCCAACTCTTGATGAATTAACATCAGATTGCATTTACTCAGTGTGCCAGCCGTTACTTTTAGAAGAGAACTATGGGAATTCACAAATACATATACATGGTCACAAAAACTTGGGTGATGAAGAAAAATCGAAAGGCAACTGTATTTGCTCCTTACAAATACAGAATTTATAGTAGGTAAGCAGCATTTGCATTGAGCAGCAAGACAAATCAGAGGTGGCTGAAATCCATACTCAAAGTACAGACCAATTTCTATTAAGGCTGGTGAACATCGCATATTGACTATGGCTAACAAAATACTTCATTTACTAGCTGAGACTGCACAATGCTAGGGCTTACATCTGCAGAGGCAAGGAATGATTCTGTGACCCTAGAGAAGATGCTTATAGAAGCATGTATTTTCAGAAAGTGATCAGATGGTGAAATAAAATTGATCTCCTTCCTTAAAGTTTCAAAAATGAGACAACTGCAATCAATAATTATTTGGGAGAAGAAAAACCCCAAACACAAAAAAAAAACCCACTAAAACCAAGCACCTAGATCTACTTTATTTAGCTACAGTGACCATTGCTGAACTCTCTTATCAACTGATCAGATCTAAAAGCCAACAGTGCTCATGCTACTTACCAGTGCAGCTGGAAAGAAAGTCCTTCCACAAATCCTACATGGCAACAGATCTCCAGTTTGCACTGTAACCTCACCTTAAAAAAAAAAAAATGTATCTTTGTAAGAAAATTTGTTTAAATTTGTGATAAAAATTCCTTCCTAGCCAAACTCGCATACTTAATAACAACATCTGTCACTGTAAAAGTATATATTGTTTGAACTGGCAGCCATGGTTCCCACTGAAAACCCTTTTTTCCAAACCTAAAGATTAAAATTGAGTAAAATTTCTAGTACCAATATATAACTATTAGATCTATCTCTGTCTTTTTTAATTACTTGATTGAAATTCATCATCACTATGTAACTATGTATAATGTATTAATTGTATGAATACACTACAGAGCACAATCCACTTTAAGAATCACAAATCACATGAAAAGTGTTTGGCAGTTGAAAACATTTATGTCCATATCTTTTAATTTATATGCATTTTTCCAGGCAGACATGAACAGGCAGACCAGGACTGTACTGAGAGTAACTGAGTTTTACAACTGAAGCCATAATCAAACTTTTGTGTCACCTACATGTTTGTGTGTTTAGAGGTACGCAAGTAGGGAAAAGTAGGAAAAATAGAAAATGTGTAGATAAGTCTTGTTTTTCTTCTATTCTTTCATCTGAATTATACTTGCATGTTATCAACATTGACTTACCTTTTATTGTTACCTGTATTTTTTCAGTCTCTATGTTAAAAAAAATGATGTCTGAAAATTTTTCCATATCTCTGTTTTCTTAAACCACATTTTAAACCACAAGCCTGAGCATAACATTAGTCACAAGTCATGCATGCTGGTCATACACTGCTTAGATGGTTGGAACTTGCCCTCAACATTTTTCTCAAGGGTAAGTAGCAATGGTTGTAAGCTTTTCTCAGTTCTCCCCCACCAAAATGCTAGGCATGCCCTGATTTGTTTGTTTGTTTCATTATTTCATTATTCAGTGTCCTCAGCACCTTTAATAACACTAACAGACATCACTGCAAACTCCCTTCTGCTAAAAAGTTCAACCTTTTTTTGTCACATCCTTCTAACACAACCCTCAGCATTGCAAAAACAAGGGAGAGGTGCATTTCATGGAAATACAAAGCATCACTGTGTCTTTAAGAAATTAGCTGACATAAATCAGAATTAGTGATCCTGAAATCAGGTGTATACTATAAGATTAATGATTTGACTGAGAACAACCTAACTCTGGAATCCAAGCCTGTGGTTAAATTCACCATTAAAAGACGCAGACTCAATAGATGCTCACCTGATCGAGCAGTATTTACACTTGACATACCAATGCACAGGGGATGCCAATTAGCACTCACTGCAGCTACAGTTAGGGAGCTGGATTAAATTACAGCATTCCTACCCTCCTTTGCTGCTGGCAGGTACTCAGTCACGTTTGCCAAGTGCTGTTTCTACTGCCAACACCTCCTTCCCTTTAACACAAATCAATGACCCAAAACACAAAAGGAAGTTATTTTAAAAAAGGAAAGTTCCTTAAGTTTCAATGAAAACAGGAAGCCTACAGTCCTTTATATTTGCACACATCCCTTCGATTTCTTAATCATTCCTCTGTGATTTTCTTCACCTTTAAAGCAGAAAAAACACAAACAAAACTAAATGCACAAAAACTTAACATTTGTCTCTAGGAGTCCATGAGCCTGCCCTTACAGAAGGTTAGCAATGTCATAAACCTGAAATCTAATTTAAAAATGAAACATGGGAATAAAGTTGCAAAAGATGGAAGAGAGTTGAGGGTGTCTTTGTTTTTAAGGCATTAATGTATGATACCTAATGCAGTGAGTCATGGACTGACAATTTTGAACAAATTTAACAGAAATGGTAGTTTAATTGGGATGTATTTTTGGGGAGGAAGTTAAAAAAAAAGGAAATGATCAAGAAACAGAAGAAGGATTTTCTTGGCAAACAAGTCAGAGAATAGAAACAGAGTAAGATGGTGTCATGGAAATTTTCTTCAGCCTTTCTTATGTCTAGCAACAATCCAAGGATTACCATCACTTTGGTTATACAACTACTGAAGACCCAAGATCCAGCAGCCACACTTCTTTTTCCTTTTACCATCTTTAATACCACTAATCACCAGCATTTACATGCTTGCATTAAACATGAGTGAATATAGTTAACTTGGAAAATGACTGTTGCGGTTTAACTCCGGCCAGCAAAATACCACGAAGCTGCTCGCCCAGCTCTCCCCTCCCACCTTTCTCCAGTGGAGGGGGAGAAACAGAGGAAAAAGACAAGGATGCTCCAAAAATTAAGATAAGAACTATTTACTAATTGAATATAAATGAATAAAACATATATTAATATATAAAACCACTACTACTACTAAGTAATCAAAATAATATAAAATAAAACATATGATACAAGTGCTCACGACCTACTGACCAATACACAGCCAGGTCCCCAGTAGCGAGAGTCAGAGCCAGAGAGCCAGAGCCCAAGAGCGAACACAGCAGAGTTTGAGCAGGCCGCACGAGCGATAGCATGACTGGGAAAGCCAACTGACCCACCAACTCACTGATGAACAAGTAAGCAAAGGGGTTAGCAAAGCAGCTAACAAAGGAGTTAGTGAAGGAGTTAAGGAGCTAACGGAAGAGTTAGGGAGCCAGCAAAAGAGTGATGGCCCCCAAGCCCACTCCCCACTTATGTACTCAGCATGATGTACTATGGAATTAAATACCCCTTTGGTCAGTTTGGGTCAGCTGTCTGAACTGTGTGACCCCACACACTGCCTGTAGCAAGAGAGTTGGGAACACAGCTCAGTATCAGAAGCTGAGGAAGACCTTGAATTTGGTGCATAAGCACTCCCCAGCACCAGCTAAAAAGAACCTTATCAGTACTATTTTCAGGGTAAATCCAGGAACATAGCTTCATACCAGCCACCGTGAAGAAAGTTAACTCTTTCCTGACTAAAACCAGCACAGTCATACATAATTATTACTGTTTATCTAATCTAAACACACTAGGAAAATGAGAAATATGTACAAAAGGGTTATGTGAACACCAAAGAGAAAAAGTGGTATTTCAGTTGAAGTGATGACAAAACTATGACATACAGCTTTATACCCTACTCCTCTACTGTCTGCCTGAGACAAGGTCTCAAATGAAAACACAGAGTTCAACCTAGTAAAATGCCAGATGTCTGAATTAAACAACTAGACTGGAAATTTTATTATCAGCACCACAGTAATCTTGCCATTAGTGTTTCTAATCTATCTCTGTCAGAGCTCCTCTTCTAGCTACTGCCAGAGTACAACCACCTTTCAAATTATTTTTTTTCTACCTACACCTTTGTTGTTTCACACACTCCTTTTGAATATCGTCCCAGTCCAGTTAGCCCTACTTTCTGATCTTGAAGTTCAGTTGTAAAGTTTGGGCAGACTTCAAAGTCTGACAGCATAGCTGTACAGTCATTCTCTCCAATATGCTTTCAATACTCACAGATGAGTTCAGACTTCTTTGAAGCCTAATTTTCCAGGGAATCACCTTTTTCATTCCTCTTATGTCCAAATACAGCAACTGATTTAGAGTGTGAAGTGCAAGCTGCCAGTTCTCAGATTTATCTTTCTCAAGACAAGACGTGGACTCATAAATAGATACAAGTTTGATCTGACACAGTCACAAGCACAATGCTAGCTCTTGCTGTCCTGTCTACAAAGTAGGCAGCTGTGTAAAGAGACTCCACACCTAGAGGGAACTGAAGTCTTCAGTACTGCTGCACTGCTATTAATTGAAGTTATATTACAGCCTTCTCTTTTGAAGAGCTTTGTATACCCAAGTATGTATCTGCACTTAGATATCTAAGTGCAAGATGCTTCAAAGAAATACTACTGCACTTATTCTCATCAACAGTATTTTCTCATGTTGCCAAATCTGTCTGACTGCCCTTCAAAATCTTTTATATATCTTCAGCAGCGACAGTACTAAATGACATGGGCCAGACAACTGTGATAATTGGAACCATCAAGCCTCACTAAACTCAAATGTGCAGAAACACTGGTATGGTTTCCAGCCTTGAGACTCAGTACCTATTTGAAACCAGCAAGTGATCTACTACTGTTGAAAGTTGTCACTTGAAGAGTCTTTGCCAAATTCTTCTTGCTTTTAGCATAACTCCCCTCTCACCTCCAAAAGCAAGGTATTTCCATTTCCACCTATAGTTCCATATACTTCATGTACAAAAGAAGATGCAGTGCGTTCCCCACACTAACTGGAATACCTATCATCAAGCCACAGCATCTAGTTCTTTGGGGACTGTCAGTCTCTAACATATGTCCACTACTCAGTACTGACTGGGTTATAATCAACATATTAACTAACAATAGTCAGAAAAGACTGATGACAAATACTATAAACAAGAGTCACCTAAAAATTATACTGATGTAGTGACACAGGTAGGGAACACTTCTTAAAACAGCCAAATATAATTTAGAGCATGAATTTTAACAATTTTAAAGAGCATTAAATAATATAAGGAAAAGATGAATGTACAAAAATAAAAAGTATACCAATAACTGTTAAGTTTTGAAAGTTTTCATTATTTTGCCAAAAGGAAATCCAAAATGCAAGTGAAAGACAAACACACCATACTTCTTAACAACTGTCAGTACATGCCATACTTTGGTCAAGCCTGCTTGGTACCCAGCATGATTTACCCCGCCAAGCAAATCCCTCCTTGCCTACGCCATTCAGCAGTTTGCAGGAAAAGTTAAAAGAAAGGAAGAGGAAACCATAGTAAGCTCTTAGTATTCAACCATTCACATACTTTGAAATCTTTATGCAATTAGGTTATTCGCAATTGTATAACAAATAGCAAACCAATCTACTTCTATCTATCTACCACTAATTTTAGAGGAAAGCCTCTCCAATTCTCTTCTACTTCTGTATTGACAATGCAGTCTAATCTTATATAAACCTGACACTTCTGTTTCCAAAGGTAACAAAGAGCAGCATAAGTTCCATTCCTTTAGGCTGAAAAGATTAAGACTTTCATAGTACCTCTACATATTTTTATATCAGCTCTTCAGCCTGACAATGCAAGTGCATTATGTTTTTAAAAATTCCTGTTATTGCTTTGAACACGAGGCTGATGATGGTGAGTTTGGTATTACTTCCTTGAAAATAATATATCAAGGAGATTCCTATTGCCTCAAAGTGACAACCTGGAGGAGGATTCTGTGAAGACTTCTTGTGACTGAGACATGAATTGTATGCAGTCAAGAATGGTTGTAATAGCAGCACACATAATTTGCATCATAGTGTACTCCCTTTTTCTGTAACTGCCTGTCCTTCTTTCCTCCCTTCCTCATATGAGCCCTAACTTTTAATGTTAAAATGTGCCAGTGTCACACTACATAGCCTTAAAAACAACCAGCTCTCCTGGACTCCTCTCTAGGGCCATACCCCATGGGATTCTTCCAACTAGATCCCTAAATAAGCCAAAGCCTGCTCTCCTGAAGTTCAGGGTTGAGATCCTGCTATTTGCCCAGCTCCCTCCTCTCAGGATCCTGAATTCAACCATCCTGCGGCACTGCAGGTAAGGCTACCCCAACCTTCACATCTCACACGTTTGTAGAAATGAAGTCCAGGAGTGCCTCCCCTTCTCAGCTCCTCAATCGCCTGGGTCAGGAATTTGTCATCAGTGCATACCAGAAGCCTCCTAGATTGCTTATGCCTTGCTGCTTTGTCCCTCCAGCAGGTATTGGATTGTTAAAGTCTCTCATGAAGACCAGGGCCTGTGAATACAGGGCTCTTTCCAAATATCCGAAGAAGGCTTCATCTGATCAAGTAGTTTGCAGCAGGCACCCACAACAACATCTCCCCCGTTAGTCTGCCTGCTAGCCCTGAACCATAAGCTCCAAGGTGACTCCTCCACAGCAAAGCTCCATGCATTCTCACTGCTCTCCCACATAAAGGGCAACTTCCCCCCATGCCATCTGGCTGGTTCTTCCTGAAGAGCCTGTATTCATCCACTGTAAAACCGCAGTCCTGTGAGTTGTCCTACCACCTACATGTAATCTCAACAAGATCCTAGCCCTGCAACTGCGTGCAGAACTCCAACTCCTCCCATTTGCTCTCACACTGTTAAATGTACAGCGCTAATGTACAGGCACTGTAAAGAGGCACTCATTCATGATGATTGTTCAGAAAAATCTATGAGAGCTTCCCCTGTAACAAGTATGGTAACACAACAAAACCAAAGGCAAATAAGCAGCACTATTTGATCAATCTGACTTCAAGATACATTATCTGATCCTCCTATTAATGAGCTTTAAGATCAACTAAAGCCACTAGAAAGCATGTGACCTGCAAAATCTATGTATGTTACATGATTCTGCTTTGGCATCATAAACTCACTACCCTTCTATATTAGGCTACAAGCACCATGGTGACTGTAAGCAGGCAGTCAGGCGAGGACTAGCCTTAAACTCAGACTGCTTTGCACCAGTGACACCCCCCAGGCAATTCTGGACTTACATACTCTACTACCCCAATGTAATTGGGCAGAGCAATCCCAATCAAAGTCTGCTGGCTTATCAGAATATTACTTGGCTAACAACAAAATAATGTGTTAAAACCGATTTTGATTATAAACTTCATTTATAATATATTGATTCCTAGTTTGCACCCCCGTGGATTTTCTTCAAGTAAGCCCACTCCTCCCTGCCACTGCTCAGCTGTTTAACATACACCTGCAACTAAGTTTTACTGAAATGCAACAACTGCTTTTGATAATAATCACTGTGTGTGCGTGCAGGTAATACGTTCACCTTATCACTGTATTTAAGCAACTGAATAGACCAATCTAGTTTCTGCAATTCAAGTTAAACAAAAATTCTACAAAAACCATAAAAAAGAGTGTAAAATCTGTTAGCTCCAAGATGCTGTATAAGCTAATCTGAAACACTCAAATCCCCGTCTATGTGTATTACTTCCCTTAAAGGTGAAGCATATTCTGATAGTGCACTTCCCCTATTGTATCAGCCTAAAGTCAGCTTTCAGAATTTTTCCCTTAAGCAAAACATTTAATTTCAATTTCTTCCCCAAAACATACACATTAATCAAAAAAATAAAAGCATAATTGCCATAGAAAAAGTAAGTACATTGACCACAATTATACAGTGTATTAAATGTCAAAATTAGATCACTTAGTGGAGGTGTAAGTGTGCCTAGCAAAACACAGTAGTTCAATGCAAAGTCATATTCATTATTGTGTTTTAATGGCTACCAGAGACAAACCACTTTTTAAAAAGAATATATTACTTTTGCAGTTCACTCTTGAATAGTTTTCAACATGCTGATTTAAGAACAGTACTGTAACAGTGATTCTTCCTTCATAAAACACCTCAAATATATGTATATCTGTATATATATCTGAAGTGCTCCAAAAAGGCAGAAGCCTTTCTCAAATGGAGCTTAAGAAAATGGCTGCCAAAGTAAAGAAGCTGCTGCATGCACCCAGTAAGGCAAGACAAAGACTAACTCTAAAGGGAAAGAAAGACTCACACTAATATTCTTTGTTTTCAAAATGGAAATCTTCCTCTACAGTACTAGGGGGGAAAAAAAATAAAAAAAGAGAAGGGTTATTATTCAGAAATTCTGTCAAAGCACGCAGAAGCGCTTGCTGTCAACAGTCACATTACTAAAATAAACCCCCAAACTAGAATGCTTGCACTGCTTGGGGTGGAGTGGGGTGTCTTGGAGATTACCAGTGCCAGGGAAGGGTCCGGGGACAAATGCTGTTACAGCACAGGTCTCAGCTCTTAGTAGAGGATGCTATACAGCCAGCCTTGTTCTTAGGAGACCTCGAGGGCACACCCAGACTACTCAGTGTCTAAACGCTTAATCACAGTAGTCCCTACTTGGCATCTGCAAGGGAAAGCTCTGGGATTGAGACTGCAGGCTATTTCCTCAGCAAGCAGCCGCCCATCCCCTTCCAAACACAGCCAGCCTTCCCTGGCTGTTACAGCGCAGGCTGAAGGAGAATGCTGGGGCTGGGTAAACGCTGCATTACCTACCACAGAGAGCTGGACTTTCGCCCTCGGACACAGCTGCCCCTCTGCCCTTTTACTCCTTACTCAGCAGCAGTCCTGACCCGCTGGGATGGGCTGTGAACAAGTATGGGAAGAGGCATTTAGTCGGCTCAAGCAGCTGTTGTCGGCATGCTCCCAGAAAAAAAACAACCGACTGGGGAGAAGCCGATCAAACGCCACCACTGGACTGCTCCGGCTTAAATCAAGTCAGGAATTCAGTGCTTGGATCCACTCCTGCACCTCCTTCAAGCAAAATAGAGAGCAACAAACATGCCAATGGGACAGCTCTTGCCACCCAGCAGCAAAAGCAACAAGCACACGTTAAGCCATCAAAAATGGTCCTGACATTCAGCACATGGTTGGCTACTCAGAAAAAGATGTTTAAACTCCCCTTAGAGATCACTATATTTTAAGGCACAGGCAGTCTACTGCTCTACGTATTTTCACCAGGAAATTAAATGAAAATTGAATAACAGCCAAACAGCACACAGGCTGCAAAGTAACAAATGCTGAGCTAGTGACTTTAGATTCAACTTTCAAATTTGTTGCTTGTAATGATGTGTGTGCTCTGATTCCTTTCACAAAACCTGAAAGTTATAAATTTGACTTACAGCAACAATCTAGTAATAAAACAACTCTGACATACAAACGAAATAAAGCAACAGACTTAAAAAGGCAACAAAAGTAAATTTTACAAGAAACATTTAAGTCACACAGAAACCTACTTTGCCATTTCACTGAACATTTAAACGTGCACATAGTGAGAAAATGCACTGCAAAACAGGAAATACTAGTTAGCTTTTTAAATGTCCCTTATGCCACTCCACAAGCCAATTAATACACATTCAACTCTCCACATTACAGAAAGAATCATTATAAACTGGGCAGACTTATTCCTTATTAACAGCATGCTTAAACAGAAATAAAACAGATCTTGCATCCGTAATGCTGAGCTTCAGAAAAGCACCAGCTTATGAGGGCAGGAAGTCCCGGCCAAGCATCCTGAGCCTGAGGGGGTCCTTCCATAGTCATAAAAACACACCAACAGACTGCTGCCAAAAGACAGACTGCTGCCAAAAGACAAAGTCCTGCCCTTCACCATAATCACGTCCCTCACACACACAACTGCCAGGACCTGCTGTACAGATCAGCTCTGGGAATTGATTTTGCTAAGCAATAACAGAGAGGGAGCAGGCTGAGCCAGATTTCAGAAGCAGCCCCTGCTCCTGTATCGAATAGATATGACCATGCAAACTGTTCTAAAGACAAATTTGATCTAAAATTGCAGCCAGCAATGTTCTTCTGAGTAGCCAATGGAGCAATGACCGGGAAAAAAGCATAATACACAATGAAACAATTTGTTGTTATTTGTTTTGTCTACATGGTTCCCGTCTTGGGGACACCTTTCTACAGAAGCTTCATCCGAGCCTAACCTAATGTGCATCACGAGAGACAGTTGAAACTGAAAAAAGTAAATAAAAGCAACCCCACTTGCTTCAAATGTTTTGAAGAAAACAAAAAAAAAGGATTTTATGCTGGGGCAATTTGTTTAGAGAAAGAAAAATACAGCACAAAGTGACCCACAAAAACGCAAAATATATTCTTCAGTTTCAAGAACTTCAGCATTCAAGGATGCTGGATAACAGCATGAGATACGAGTGTTCACAACGCAAGGACATTTTAGAAATGGCTTACTACCGGTGCTATTCTCAAATTAAATCTCACGTGTTCAGAAGGAACATTTCACATCATGGAAAAATGCTCTGATAAGCTCTAGCTTTTCGAAGTACTTTCAAGAAAAGGTTTTCAGTGTAAACATGAGATTTCACCTACGAGTTAGCAGTTCTTCCTCCCATCACTCCCAGAACCATGAAATAAAACCAAAATGTAAACCGTTTCCAGAAGACTTGCAAATCAGCCAAGTCAGAACAGTTGGACAAACCCTACTGCAATACTGACAGACCTTTCAGGCTTCTCCTGTTATCTGTAGATCTGGATTCATCCCACCCTCTGATAGGAAGGTGCTACAATGACACAGTTGGTATAGCTGGCCTTGATCAGTTAGCTCACAGCCAAATTCCCTGACGGATGGGCTGCAGATGATACACAGTCCCAACTGCAGCCAAACACAGAGCTGACCCAATGCAAGTTTTCCACTTCTGAACAGGCAACATATGATTGTCACAGGACTGTCATGACAGTCAGAGTGCCCGATAAAGCATTATTTGATGAACATCGGACACCACCTTTCAAATCTAACAGACACTAACAGTCAGCAAAGCATAATGAGTAAATCAAATATAAGAGAACCTCCTGGCATTTTAATGCCAAGTCATGTTGTCCAAATTCATAGTCTTAATAAAGTCACTGGGGACAAGAACAGAGTCTGATGACTGTAAAATCCACTAAAGACAGAAGACAGTCATTCTGTGAGAATTACTTCTGTTCTCCAGCTACTAGAAGGGATAAAGAAAAAAGGCTAGTTTGTGCTCACTCCTATTTAAGCACTCACCTCTAGCGAAGCAGAGCACGACTGTTTTAATGACTGTTTTGTGATAGTTACACAGAACAGGTCTGTATTTTTTCTTAAGTAACGTGGTTAAAGCAGATTGCACAGTAATGACAGGCCTACCAAAATGCTCAGATAGCAGGCTGTAGCCTCATAAACTCCACGCTGATACCGATGCCATGATACTCTGGAGGGTGGTACCTTCATTAAAACAACTGGCACAGGATTAAGTTGCAAAAATTCTGTCAGCAAACACGTACCTAAGTCTTCACCGCACTGAACGCTTCGCTAGGGTTATAAGCGTATCCTAACACCTACCTCAGCCATCTGTTTGCAAAAAAAAGGATGCCTGGAACAGATGCCCGCACGCCCCGCTGCCGCACCCCGCACAGGGCAGCCGCCGCCCGCGGCGGAACACCGAGCAGGCTCCCCATGCCCGGGGATCGGCCCCGGCAG
>NW_010269542.1:0-2583 GCF_000690775.1 Eurypyga helias
AGATGCATTGGCCTCAGCTCTAGGGGTGGAAAGTCCTTAAGAAATTTTAATTGCCACTCCTTCTCAAAATCACATTCTTTAGTAAATCTGGCTTACTGGAGAGATTAATTTAATGTATAGACATAAAAAAAAAGTATGGTTTTCCAAGGTTCATCTTTGAAATATGCTTCCCAAGCATATTACCCCATTTTCATTCTTTCCAGGTCAGCATCCAACCGTTACCCCAGCAATCCCACCAGTTTAGGAAAACTAAACCTTAAAAAAACAGTCATAAGGCCAAAGACTGATATTTATCTACTAGCCTGAATAGGAAGGAATGCAAAGTCGGCCTGTCTGGTAGGAGTTTTGGAGAGGCCTTAAAGTTTAGGCAGGATACATGCCTTCTTCAGTGACATGGGAACTGCTGGGGAGGAGGGGCAGAGGAGCTAGTTCCTCCCTCTTTTTTTTGGCATGCCTCCAGCTCCTTCAGGAGTGGGGGAGACCAGGACTGAGATGGCTCCTGCAGGAGGTGAAGCAGCTGCACTGCTGTAAAGAGTGGGGACTGTGCTATGTCTCGTGACACTCAGGAAAACTCCTTGCTTGACTCAGGAGCATTTAAAGCAGCTTTTTTCCTGCTACATATTCTGCTATCTGTACTATTTCTGACCAGGGGAAGTCTCAGCTATATGCCAGTATGCTCTATTTTCACAATTGTCTAAATTAATTCTAGAATCATAGAATGGTTTGGGTTGGAAGGCACCTTAAAGATCAGCTAATTCCAATCCCCGAAAACTCCTTGCTTGACTCAGGAGCATTTAAAGCAGCTTTTTTCCTGCTACATATTCTGCTATCTGTACTATTTCTGACCAGGGGAAGTCTCAGCTATATGCCAGTATGCTCTATTTTCACAATTGTCTAAATTAATTCTAGAATCATAGAATGGTTTGGGTTGGAAGGCACCTTAAAGATCAGCTAATTCCAATCCCCCTGCCATGGGCTGATGTGTCTAGGGACACATTCCATTAGACCAGGTTGCTCAAAGCCTCATCCAGCCTGGCCTTGAAAACAGCCAGGGACGGGACATCCACAACCTTCTATCATGAGTCAATTCTAAAAAGGAAACAAATGGTCACTGGAGTAATACTGTACATTTTATTATTAATGCCAAAAGCAGCAGGAGAAGCCTGTGGACCTCATCAAGATGGAAAGAATTCCTGCTCAGAAAGCATTTGCCTTGATTTTGCTTGTTAGAAGTCGCTCAAAAAGATGAGCTGGTAAAAGAGGAGTTTTACCAACCCCGGCATCTGAGTGAGCAGCAGCTAACTTCTGCCTTTTCTTTCTAGTAAAGTGGTGGCTGTGTGCTAGATAAGAAGCAATCCATGAAGCCCTTGGCGTGCTTTAAGAAACATGATAATCCCAAACCGAGAAAATGTAAAAGCATTTGCCAGCACTGCTGTTCCACTGGGCCTCAGCTCCACCACTGTTGTGTAGGGTTTAGAGGCTGAAGGGAGAGAGATAAGCACAAGTAGGGGCAAAGAAAGTCCATCTAGTGATGGGAGGCCTCTTACAGAGTCCTGTGTTTCTCCAGTGAACTGGTCTGTCTATCCAGCTTTATCCAGTCAAACACCTGGTATGCACCACAGGGGAGTCAATGCCTCTACACATAATGGCAAGGCTGTGTGTGCATGACACGCAGGTGTTTCAGTTCAAAGCTTCTCTCAGGCTTCAGTCAGGATTTTTTTTTAAGAGACTATGAACAGTTCTTTTAAAGAAAGAGAAAACAAAGTGCAGAGGTACAGACACTGCCCTTCATGCTTTCATTACCTTGCTCATTACATCCTCTCATGTAAATCACACAGGCAGATGTGCACAACCTTGATCCCTTTGTCCTGCCAATGGCATCTGACACTATGCTGCTAGAGGAGTCCCTCCATATTGTCTAGCTATTTTTGCTGCCAGCAACACCTTGACACCTGTCTAAAGGTTTCTATAGTGCAATGGAGGACACAACTCCCTTCCTCATGCGTCCTCTCCTGGTCCTGTAGCCTTCGCACTAGATGGACAGGTTTGTCTTTTCTTTGCATTCTTCACAATCTGGCAAATCCAAGTCTTACCCTTTCATTAAGGTTAGAAATGGCTGCTAGGCCCCTCGTAACCTCTTCTCCAGTCTGCATTTCCTTGTCTTGTCTTGTTTCCTGGTGGCTGTATGTCATCCCTGCTTCACTCATCTGTGTCCACAGCTGCAGAGGTGGAAATGCTGAAGCCAGATGTGACTGAAAGAAAGAGAAGAGAGGGAGAGCTACTGAGCACCTGCCAAGACAGAAGCAGCATGGAGAAGCTTTATTGTAACATTAGAGTGAGAATTATGTGAAAAAATGTCATTTGAACCCTTTAGAAATGAACCCTGCTACAATTGTTCAGAGTAAATGAAACCTGCTACAGAGTTTTCAAACTCTGCTCTCTGTAATTTCTTCTTTCGTCTGGAATTGTCTTTCCCTTTGTACCCATGTGTCGTGGTTTAACTCCGGCTAGCAAAATACCACGAAGCTGCTCTCACAAATGCCCCTCCCCTCGTTCATTGGAGGGGACGAACTGGAGGAAAAA
>NW_010269543.1:0-219 GCF_000690775.1 Eurypyga helias
CCCTCCCCCCATGGGCAGGAGCATCCTCCCAGCACCCTCCGAACC
This sequence comes from Eurypyga helias, assembly GCF_000690775.1. Lineage (NCBI taxonomy): Eukaryota > Metazoa > Chordata > Aves > Eurypygiformes > Eurypygidae > Eurypyga > Eurypyga helias. The sequence goes on from NW_010269543.1 coordinate 46, forward strand.
TGAACACCAAATACACCCTCCAGGCTGTGCCCCCCCAGCTGCCGCCGCCAGACCGGGCTGTGCCAAGTGACACACATCAGACTGATTACACACTGATTAATTCCCCCCACCGGTGACGCTGGGAGACGGAGCAGGATTCAATTCCAGAGGCACCCAAGGAGCACGAGGAGCCGC
>NW_010269543.1:326-556 GCF_000690775.1 Eurypyga helias
GATGGGCAGCAGGACCGGGGATTGGGATAAGGACTTTGCCACCCGGCCAAGCAGCCGCAGCATCAAACACACCCGGCTCGAATACAGCCCCTTCCTTTCCCAATTCGGCAGCACCTGGACACACGCACCCAGCACCCGCCCCGAGCCGCGGGTGCCGCATCTCCAGGCTCATTTGCCTTCCAGAGGGAAAACACAGCTTTTCCTTACAGAAAAATAAATCCCAGTGAATC
>NW_010269543.1:627-1554 GCF_000690775.1 Eurypyga helias
GTTGCCGCTCGCGGGGGCCAGGAGGTGACAGCATCTGCGGGGGCAAAGCTGCCCCAGCAGCGCCCACCTGGGCTTTTAGCGGCGCCACGGAAAAATCACGGATGGCAAATATTGTCCAAGTGATGGGAAACGCTCGTGGGCGGGGGACGGCGGCTTCACCAGGAGATTGTGAATCACCCCGATTGCGGTACCCCCAGGGGCTGGGCGGGCGAGCGAGGGGCGTGTGCCCAGCGGGAACGGCAGCAGCCTAAAAACTCCAAGGGGTCCCCAAGAGAGGCGCCTCCACGTCTGGAATCCAGGGATATTCCAGGGGACAGTCTGTAAACCCCCACGCCCCGCTGGTGCCCCCCCAGGGTGGGCATCGCTGGGCCACCATCCAATGCGGCTGGAAGACCCCGTTTCTCCCCATTCCCAGGGAAACGGTGAGCTCCAAGCTCCTCTCCACTTGACCGGGACCCGCCGCACCTGGCACCACCGAGCCATTTCTCTTCCCGGCACCACGCACGGACAAACTTCCCAGGCAGGACCCCATCCCCAGCAGCACCGCTGGAGTCCCCCAGCCCCCTCTCACCCCTCCCCGAGGGGCTGCTCATTAGCAGAGCCGGGAATTTAATAATACACGACACTGACGAGATTAGCGAGAGGCATCTTTTCCAGAGGGTTGGGGATGCTCCCACAGCCGGGTGCCAGGCAGGAGGGGAATGCACCGCAGCTGCCCGATTCCTCGCCAGGCTGTTTGGGCCCGGATATTACAGGATCCCTCCCCCAAAATATCAGGTTATGCCATGTAATCACCCATTCCCGCTCCCGTCATCTCCCAGGATGAGACCACATCCTGCTGCCACCTTCCTTGTTATCCCTGGGAGAGGAGGGGGGGCTACCACCTGATGCCCTGCCTCAGTTTCCCCAAGTGATGGAGCGGGTCCT
>NW_010269543.1:1575-1831 GCF_000690775.1 Eurypyga helias
GCAAGGGCACCCCGGAGCCGAAAGCCCTTGCGTGACCCCCTTTTCCGCCCCGCCGCAGCCCTGCCCTCTGGGCGAGGAAAGATCCTATTGCTCCTTCTCCATTCCCAGCAGGAGCTAAGGATGCTTGGCTGCTCCGATCCCATCGGCCTGACCGAGATGGGGCCCTCAAACGGGAAAACGCCGGGTGCACATTCCCGGTTCGGGAGCGAGTTATTGCATATCTCCACCTGCTGGCGTGAAAACCCCTGAGCCGGCA
>NW_010269543.1:2029-2459 GCF_000690775.1 Eurypyga helias
GGAGGGGCTGGAGCTGCGGGATCCAGCACAGGATCCCCTTGAACGCTGGGACAGAGGCTGAATAACTCCAACACCCCCAGACCACCGTCCGTGGGCAAGCGCTGCCTCCGCGAGAGGGGAAACTGAGGCACGCTGCGGGACGAGGCTCAACAGGCGCTGGGGAGAAGGCGCCGGGGTCCAGGCTCCCCCCCGCGGGCAGCGCACGGTGCTTTGCAAACAGCCCCCCCCGGGGATGCCAAAACCCCCCTTTTTGCAAGGAGCTGATCAGGGACCAGCTCCCCGGGAGCACAGGGGGGCAGCTGGCGCCGAGGGATGCTCTTTAAAAAATTAAGGAAAAGGGAATGACAAACCCTGCGCAGGAGAGCCGCTTCGCTGCTGGCTGAACCCCCCCGGCCCCAGCGGGTTGGGAGAAGGGCCGAGAGAATTCGGA
>NW_010269544.1:0-5714 GCF_000690775.1 Eurypyga helias
CCAAACCATTCTGTGATTCTTTTCTCTGGGCTGAACAACACTAATTCCAGTTCTCTGAGCCTGTATACATAACGAACAGAAGAAAAGATCCATGGATGGTGTTACAGGGGTTTCTATTTTTCATGCAAAACCAAAGGTGCTTCTTTAAGGATAAAATGAAACCTAATTCATTTTAGCTTGAACTTAGGAATTGAATAGCATCAGTGACATGGAAAATTATATTTTCAGTGTGCTCAAAAATAATTCTGTCATCATTTAATTAAACTCTACTCTTTTGCTCTATATATCTGTTAGCTTTTGACCAGGCTGCTAAATTTCACGAGGATATGGATTGACTTTGGGGTTGTAGAGGCTTTCATGGATTCCATCTCAGTCTGATTCATACTCTGATTTTAGAGTCTCAGCTCTCCTTTGCCTGAATGCAATATTGACTGACTGTAACATTCATCCAAGCAGCTGAACCCCTAAGCCCAAAACTTGGAATCTCATGATTTGGTTTAGGAACAGAACATCTGCTTATGGACATTCAGCTGTGGAACAAACCTGGAGAGCTAACGCATCTAAATCCAGAGTCCACAGTTTCTGTAGGGGCTTCTCTTAAGACTATGATCTACTAAGCAGTCTCCTCATAAATGTCACCAGTGATGGTTCAAACTGTGTTTCCAGAATTGCAGCATAATAATTACATTTTTGGTGTATAGAACAATCTCAGACTTCTACCTACTAATTCTGTGACTGTTCTGTCAAATATAAATTTGAATGGTCTCAGTGTGCACTCAACCTGTGTATGCTGTTGACCTCCTGTGGTTTTGTTGTTTTGAGCTACTGTTTCCAAGACATGTTGTTGTGTTACTCATATTGCTATGACTCATCCAAGTAGCATGAAAAACTCATAGCTGACAGTAAACATGAAAAAAACCTTCACTGTAAGTTAGTCATTGTCTGGCCTAGAGTAAGTACCACTTTGTCTTAATATTAAAACATACCCTCAAAGGTTCTGTGCTATTCCAGCTCATTTACTGTTGTATGGAATCATAGAATCGTGTAGGTTGTAGAAGACCTTTAAGATCATCAAACCCAACCATAAACCTAACAGTGCCAAGTCCACCACTCAGCCATGTTGCTGAGCACCACATGTACACATCTCTTAAATCCCTTTGGGGATGGTCGCTCCACAGCCCCCCTGTGCAGCCCATTCCAGTGCCTAGCAACCCTATTGTTGAAGAACTTTTTCGTAATATCCAGTCTAAACACTCCCTGGCACAAATACAAAAAAAAAAAAAGTTTTAGCGTTGACTTATTGGGAGTTTTAACAAGCAAAGTATACTGTTTGTGTATATACGTATATATTTAAATATATACCTTTTCTACATGAGATATGCAAATACACTTTATATTTTTTATATGTGTAATTTCAGGCATTGCCATATTTCACTAAAATTGCAGTGTATTATCATTTCATGTAGAAGTGTAGTCCAAAGCAGATTTTGGTATTCTGGTTCTGCTTGCCTACAAACTTACACTACAGTGACATGCATATTAATTGTTTTATGTTACGGTCAAACGTATGACAGTTATTTGGCTTTGTGAGGAATTCAGCCATCTACAAATACCACTGCATTTGGGCTAGAATCATTCACCTGCTTAATGTTTGAAGGTGAAATGAGAAGAAAGTGGCAAAGATTTCCCTTTAATATATTTAAGACCTGACATTTATAACTGAGCAAATACCCAAAGGGTTGAGACAGGCTGAACAGCATCTTCTCTATAGCAGCTTCCATGACATCCCCCCGTGGCCCTGGCTGTTTTTTTTTTCCTAGATTATTAAATAATATGAATGGTATAGCCTTCATGGATGATTTTTTTAGCTGCCTTGTACAGTTTTCTGCTACACTTTTTCCATTTTGTTTGCTCTTAAACTGTGGCACCCAAAACTATGCTCTTTGTGCAGTTTTGAGAGCAGCATGTGAAGTGGAAAAAAAAAAAATCTCTTAATCTCCAACATAATGCATTAGTATTTCTAAAGATATGCTTGGGTGTGGGGTTTTTTTAATGACATAGGATTAACTCATTTATAGTTTGCTGTAACTTAGAGATTTTGCTTTGGTTTTGACATGTTTTCTGGACATCTTGTGTTTCTCTCCTGGACTCCTTCAGTTTTTATGTGTCTACTAATGTCTTGTACCCTGAAGGAAATTATTCGTTGTTCCTTTTATTTAATTGAATTTTCTTAATTTAGTTTAGCCATTCCTTTCAAATCACTGAAACATTTCAAATTCTGATCTTGCTGCCCATCTTTTAAATTCTTTTTTCTAGCTGGAAATCCTTTAAGCACACTACTGTGTGTAAATGTCAAAGACAGTCAATACGTAAGTAAATGGTGTGCCACTGGAATGACAGTAAACTAATAACTAAAGTAGGTAATCTTGTACTGATTTATTTTAACCAATTTTATTTGTTTATTCTCTTTGAGGAATATTTCACGCACACACACAGATGCCATCCAACACTTTCATAATAAACACCATCACATTCAGAGGTCTGTATCCACACAATGGTTAGACTTGATGAAAGTTGTATGTTGTCTGGTTACATGACTATGTTTGAGTTTCAAGATAAGGTCAAGTTTCTTTATACATCAGTGAAGGTGTGTACAGTCAGAGCATATAGAGAGAGGAAAACAGTTGGTGTTGAGGAGCTAATAACAACGCTCTATGTATTGGCAAGAGAGGTTATTGGTAACCGGACTAGAGCTGGTCCAGTGAACTGAATGCTCTTCAGCTGCAGCAAGTTAGGTGGGTTCCTGGAAGAAGTCATGTACTTTAGTTTCACCTCAGGACTTCTCATGCAAAACAGTGTCTCGATGGGGAGAGGTTTTAGATGTGTAAATGATGAGCCTAAACAACTAATGATGTACTTGTACAATGAACTGGTTTTACTCACTATCTTCTCACACTGTTTTGCTTACACTCTGCCAGCCAATTTTTACAGTTAACAAGATGTCAATAGAAATGCTAAAGCAGCAGTGGTGGCCTTAGGCAGTCCAACAACATGGCATAAAAATAGATTGATGCTAGGAAGTGACATACTGTCATAACCAGTTAACGCACCAATTGTCTAGTTTTATTATCGCTTAAATGTGAAAGGTGGGGGGAAAAGAGGTTATATAATAACTTTCCTTATGTTTTATAATCATATTTGGTTATGACCACTGTTAAGAAAAATGCAAAAGCAAAATATTTCAGTTAATGAGATGAATAAATTGGCCTTGATCTGCATTTAGGCTCAAATAAATTAAGAACTTTGGATTTCAGCATTATCACTATTTATTTTACTCACAATATAAAAAATAATTTCTTAAAATAGATTGTTATCCTTGGAAGAATTCATCTTTGTTGAACATAAACCTAAGTATTGTTTGAATTCAAACAATCATGTTAATAAAATGTGTTTACTTAAAAATAAAGTTTCTGTCCAATATGCTGTTTTTTCAGGTGGAGGTGAGCAGTAGCATGGGAGTGTGGAACATAAGAGATATGTCAACTGACAGTAGCCTTAATTTAAGTGTTTGCTTAGTTTATTATAAATTTCTTACTGTTAGCAGTAAATACATATGAAAAACGTGGTATAGGGCTTGGTGTATTTTAATGCTTTCAGAGCAAGGATATACACTAGTTAGCACAAACACTGCCTGACTTCCTCACTGAGGAGAAACTCAATACAGTGCTGGCTGAGGTCTGAACCCATGCCTGTTTTGAAAAAAGAGGCCAAAGTGCAACACTACTGCAATCAGTATTAGTTAGTTGAGTTTTGGAAGTGCTTGGAAAAGCGCCTTGGGATATGGACGTAATAATATTTTATAATTTTAGCTGGGGGGGACTAAATGAGATTACTAGGAATTTTGTTGCTGCTTTGCAAAGGAGAACAACATCAACTCTTCGTTCCTCAAGAGGCTGAAACATTGGCACGCACTAGAAAACCCAACTCAGAAGCAGCAAAAACTGCACCTGTGAATCTTGGATTGTGCTCAGAATGGACAGATATGATTTAAATGTTCAGAACTTGCAACAGTTTATGGGTGTCATTTTGTGTGCATAAATTCAACCTTTGCACTGATTTTTCAGAGGTATAAATTCTGTTGGATCTATGGCAGGCCAGGACAAATGTTACTTACCATTGGCAGTGCCTTCTGATTTCTGTTTTCCTACTGTTTTCATACCTGTGCCGCTGTGGCAAACCATGACAGTGCACCTCCAGTGTCTGTCTTGGCTTCAGAACTCTCACGCGGAGCCCTCTTTTTGAAGGCACATGTACTTTGACTTCATTTATTTTCATCTTTGCTCAGGTTACCTGTAGCCCAACTAGTGACTCTTCCAAAAGAGCTTACAGGCAGCAAATCTGGGCTTAAAAAATTGACCAGTAGGCCGTGTACACAGTTGTGGAAGCCTTTCTCCAGTGGGAGAGGCCACAGGTTTGTGTGTGTCTGGCATATATAAGAAAAGAATACTGACAGCAGAAATTCTCAGGCAGACCTGAAGTTCGTATCATTCTCCTTGCCATAAATGAGATTCCACAGGTTTCTTTGAAAGCATTCCCAGAAATCTTCACTTTTACGTAGTCGTTTTTAAATGGTTACAAATAATTAATTTTTTTTTAATTTTATTTTCAGCTTCTTTGTAATACTGGACATGCTGAAGAAAAGCTAGGTTTTACATATGACAGCATCATAATATGGTAAGTAGTAAGGAGCACTAGAGCAACATTAGGGTACTTCAATTGTTCTACTTGCAATTAAATCAAATTTATTTGTACTTTTCAGCTACTTTTTTGTTTCTAATGTGTTTGAAATTTTATAATGCAGATGTGTATGTTACAGATACTTTAATGTGTAAAGTCAGAAATAAATTACTGGCTTTCAGCAAAGGGGGGGAGAATTAAGTGTATATTCCTTTATTGTATTTGTCATAAATGTAAAAATGCCAGCAAATATCTTTGTACTTGCAGAAAGCACTTCTGGTAAAAATGTGCTCCTATAGAGTTTAGAGGACACTCTTGCTGTAGAATCAGCATTTAAAGATAAACACTTTATGTTAATTTGGTGTGTATATGTCTTTGTAGCATTGCTTTCCCTGCTACTAAAATGCTATGTCTATGTACTTTCAAGTGGAATTTTCCTATATTTTGTTACCATTTTCAACAGTCCAAAGTAACGGTATGCTAATTTCCAGAACTCCTGTGTTTTTACACAGACATTGGTCAATATATGTCCTGAGGCTCAGAACTGGTGAAAGAAACAACTAAGAGCTAGTATTTAGTATAATTTTTGTGTTCTTTCAGATTACTTATCTGATTTAGGAAAGCAAGCTTTGAAGAGCTAGTCACTCTTTAAGTAAAATGTTGGGAAAACTTGTGTAATTTCTTGTGGAAATACTATAAGTGGTTTCCTTAAATAGAATGGATTTCCCATGCTAGAAATAAAAAAAAAATACAAAATGTTACTATATTTTTGTGAATGCATGTCTTGCTTTAAGCTTTAATACGTTATCATCTTTTGATGATATAATACAGATTATGATATTTATATAATCTATTATGGTAATGTTATTTATGTAATTTAGTAATATATTATGTAAAGTATGGGACTGAACTGAAACTTTGTATAACTTTGAACACCTTCCATTGGACCAGGTTGCCCAAAGCCGCATCCGGCCTGG
>NW_010269545.1:0-555 GCF_000690775.1 Eurypyga helias
TTTTTTTTCCAGAAGTAGGATCAAGCAGCTGTTTAAGGCGAGTAGGTCACAGAAGTCCATCCGCCTTCTTTTTAAGATGCAGGTGTGTTGCCTGGTGCAAGGGGAGGGCTCCAAGTCTGGGCAACTGGACTGCTGGCTTGTGGTAATGTGCAGCCCTGTAACATGCTTGTATTACTCATTAATCTGCAATGCTTCAAAATAACTATTTGGGTATGAGAGTAGGAGCAAAAGGAAGTGTCTTTTGAGATTGTGTGGCCACCTGCTGCTCTTCCAGAAGGTTTTAGTTAGATGTCTGGAAGTTCTGCCTCACTGAGGCTGCAGGTCTCTTTTGGGTTCTTGTGCTACCCTCAAATGGCAGCAGAAGTTTGTGTGTAAGTAACAATCCTGCCTCCAGCGCTGAAACAAAACCATGTTTCTTTCCCTGCCTTGCCACAGAACTGCATTTATCTCCTCCTGGCAGATGGGAGCAACATTTAAAAGGTACTGAACACGCAAAACAGACGTTGGGACTGAAGCACTACATCAGTAGCCACCAATTTAGAGACTCTGAACCGC
>NW_010269545.1:565-2905 GCF_000690775.1 Eurypyga helias
TTCATCAGAGCCTTGCTTTCCTTATATCTCTTACTTTGAACGCCTGTGCAACTTGCATGTGGCCAAGGGCTGCAAAGTGTCCGTGGAGAGCAGCACGAATGGAGCAAGGCACCTGCCCATCTGTCTGCAGTGGCGGATGCTACTGCTGTACAGCAGAGCTAAGCTTCTGTTAATAGCCATAGTTTAAACTGGAAACCCATTTTTTTTAGTTTTAATCCCAGGTTTCTTAAAATACACTACACCACCAAAGCTTTGCATCTGCCTGAAAGGGGTCTTTTAATAGGTGCCCTGAGCACAATTAGCTGAATTGGCAGGTGACTGCTCAGGCTCAAACTGCCACAGGTCATTTGCTGACCAGAATCTGCTTATGTGGGTGCCAAAGCATGTCTGCTTTTCTTTTAAAATACCGTAATACTCTACTTCCCATATTGCAAAACATCCTTTCTCATCTGTGCTCGTCTCGTATCCCAACATCAGATTGGATGAATTCTGGATACTGCTATAGCTGTGGTATTAACTTCAATGATATCCTGGGGGGAAAAAAACCCCAAAGCTGAACCATAAAAGCCCTGGATACTAAAGCCCTGTGTTTCAGCCTGAGAATTAGCAGCTTGCCCCTCTTTTTTTTTTTTTTTTTTTTTAACTTTAATTAAAATGACAACTTAAGCTCTAAAGAAATCCCCAAGGTGTGCAGGCCTTTGTAGCAACCGTTTTCTGCAGTCATTCTGCAGATTACCTGTGTCCCTTGGCTGTGTTTCTCTTCCATGTTGTTGTCACAAGCGTAAGGAAGTAGCCAGAGCTCTGCTGGAAGATGTCCTCCTGCAGAAACAGCTTTTATTGCTGAAGTGAGCCTGGGACTGAGATGGCCTGCTCTGATGCTATGGTTTGTGTTACTGCAGGTACTGTGGGAGCATTCTGCAGAAACGGGGTGTTCCTTCAGGTGTGTGTTACTCCCCTGGTTGCTCAGCCCAGGGTGCATGCAGGTTTGGCAAGCACATGTAGGGATAGAGGGAATAGGAGCAGTGGCTGTTGGAATTCTGGCAAGTGGGCTGGAAAGGAGTGCTAGTAGCTTAGGAAGACTTTCTAGACACTGGAATGAAGTAGGACTGTAGCTTTCCACAGTGCTAAAGATCTCTGCTAGCTTGACATGTCTGAGTCACATCACCTTGTGAAATGGCTGCACAGGTAATTGCAGCACTGTTACCAAAACTGGTGGAGGTGCAAATAATCCCTCCAGACACTACTTCTAAAAGGGGTTTATATCGCTTCCTCGGAGGAAGTGAGTGCATGTTGGCAAAAAGCCCTTTCTGCTGAGATATACTACATCCCTGTTAGGACTGACTGTGCTGTAACAGTGATTTCTGCATGCTGCAAACAGATTTACTGGCAAGGCAAATCATGTAAGGTCATATGGAGCTTTTCATATGTATTTTAGCCTGTGGGAATACACTATGCTTTCACAGTACCTCTGCAGTGTTGGCACTCCAGTTTGTCAATGCTGCAGATGTAGCTCCAGCGGTGCAGAGAATCCCACCCCAACAGAAGAAATTAGATCTAGTGCAAACTGTATAGACCGGGCTTTATCCTTGGTTCCAGCCTTTGCTCTGTCTCATAGGCCAAAAAAAAAAAAAAAAGCCAAGTAGAGTGGTGCAAGCATCCTCATTCCTTGCTCTTTGTGTCAGCGTGTCCTGCAGTGATGTTTTACAAGTTACGTGATTCCGAGTGGCCCATGAGCAAGGGCTCACAGCCCCAGTCGTCTCTCCACTGCAGATAAAAGGCATGATCTTTGCTTTAATAGGGTCTTCCCTGCAGGCACGCGTAAGCATTATATTTAGTCATCTAACTACACCGCATGACTCAAACGCTGAGCTAACAGGGTTTTGGGAATTTTCAGTAAAGCATTGCCACACACCTCTTGCTTGTCCCATCGTCAGTGACCGGCAGCATCTTGGCTGATACTGAGTGGCCAAGAGGCATAAAGGACCCAACATCATGGCACTGTTCTTAGAGGAGGGGGAAGAAAAAAAAGAAAAAAAAGGTTTTTCCTTCCCTGAGGGCCACATTATCCTTATGCTCTCCAAAGTCATCTCAATCTCTTTCATAACGAGGCTAGAATTAATTTCCCACATTTAATGGAAGTCCATCTGCTCACAGACAGGGTGTGTCTCTAGCAGCTGGATTATGTCTGAATCACTAAATCTTTGACAAATTACAACATTGGGACTGCTGCTGCTTTGGGTGAGCCCCAAGAGCCATCCAAGTCATTGCTAGATACTAGGAAAGACCGGAAGAGGAAGCAAGTCCGCCTCTGGCTGGCAGTGGCTGAGGGACTGCCTGTAA
>NW_010269545.1:2917-9866 GCF_000690775.1 Eurypyga helias
TTCCTGCTGGTATTACACAGAGCTTTGGGCATGCAGCTCCTGATACAGCAGATACCAATGAACTGCCTTCCTGGAAGTTGCTTACTTGCCTTATGGAATTGCTGCAGGCTTTCGGTCTCCAGAACCATCTGTGACAATAAGCTCTGTCTCTGAGTGATGGCCTCTGAAAAATGTTATGGGTCTCTTGAGGAACCTGCAAGATTTGGTAGTGTTTGTTAGCACAGCCTTGCTGAAGGTCATTGGGGAGATCACAACTGTTGCTCTTGTAGCCAGCATCCTTCTGAAAGCCAGTCCCAGAGACTTCACAGCAAGATCCTGCTGGTCCTAAAGAATCCCTGAAGGAACAGGTGGCTCCTTTTCCAGAGAATTATTAGTGAGGAGCAGTCACAAACTCAACTTTTTCACCTACAGCAGCCTTTGATGGGGTGGCATGGAAAGGTTTCAGATGACATCAGGTTGGTAGCAGCACTGTTGGCTCCAAAGGAGCTGAAAAAACTCCTTGCATGCATGAGAGCCCCGACAGTTGCTGCTATTTCAGTCCACCTCCAGATGTTAACTAGGACCTTTTCAATTAAGTTAACTCAATCAATCCCCACCCCTCTGATTGTGCAGTGATTGCAAGAACATCTTTCCCAAGCTGAGGCACTTGCTGGGTGTAGGACAGGTGGGGAGGTGGCTGTGATTTAAAATGGATCTCCAAAATGATAGGACTTAGAGATCCGCCCTACAAAAGGCCTTGTTTTTCCCCAAATCATGCTGGCTATCCAGTTTACTGTACACGTCTATGAAGAGCGTAGCTGGACAACCACCGGGTCAAAGAGTGGCAGCATGGGGGAGTAGGAGTGGGAACAAACAGCTGTGAGGCACAGGAACATAAACCATCTGTGTCAACAGCAGATCATGCCTCTTCTTACTACAGTCACAGACACCAATTGCCTTCATTTTATGTTGCTTTTTTTAAAACCATGGCAGCTACTTCATTGCATTAAGATAAATTCATTGTCATCATCAGAATGAGAAAACCAGTGACTCGGGGAACTGGGGCACTGTTATTAAGTATACTTTGACACACATTTGCTTTTAGGTGCTTAGACACTTATGTAATATTAAATTTAGAAATAATGGGACCTCTATGTTTTAGCTAGTCCCAATATTAATTATTGCTGGGTAGAGGAAATTCTTGTGATGGGTGGAAGTTACTCACCTCGGCCTTTGATACTAGATATCTGGCAATGCCAAGAGTCATTAAGCTGATGCACTAATAACACAGAAAAATCTCTGTTTATAGTTTCAGAGACAAATCAGTAATAACAATGGCATATGGTTGCTATGGCTATTCATGCTCCATCTGGATTTCATGTTGCAGTGCTCTAGTACAGTGGAAAAAAGATACAGAAAAATACATAATCCATCTTAAAAAATACTTTATTCTTTGACAAACTAAATGCACTGTTAGGTTTTTTTGAGGGAAGGCACAGAAAGATACAGGCTAGAACAAAGGGCTTATTTATCATTTTGATGCTTGGAAGATCATCTTACCAACCTTTCTGCAAGCTACATGTCACACTTCCCTTCATCAGACAGATGCCTGGTGTGGGACAATAACTTCTCCACCTTCAGTGAAAGGTGGGTGACCAGCACCTCTCCATACCACCCATGGCTTCATGTGCTACGTATACACAAGTGTACAGTGATAGGTATAAATGAGATCCCCAAAGGAATCCGTGCCTTCTCTGAGACAAGTTACAGGAACCATACTTTAGAAGATCCAGGGGATACGCTGGGTAGCCAGATCTTGGGTTTTGCTCTAAGGGAACTGCTTGTCTGTGCCAATAAAGAAGGGGGGTGTGTGTACAGGCGTACAAATGAAGGGCTGTATGTACAGGCACGGGCAAACAGGTACCCACATGTGTCTGCATCTATGGTTTGTTTGCAGGCACATGTTGGGATGCCAAAACAGGTTCTAGCTACATGATGCCCCTGTGTCGGCCAGTAGATGAATAAAAAAGGGAGAGATGAGAAAAAGATTTGATTTCTGGGTGCCCAAGTAGCCCACATCCACAGTACTTAGGAATGATAGAGATGGTGGCCAGCAGTGGTTGGGAAAGAAGCCCCCATGGTGGCTGAGTGGTGCAAGTTATAGCTGTCACCTGTCTTTGTGCTGGGATATTCCACAGGACAGCTGTGGTAAAAGTCTACTTTATGCTGGGCAATGAAGCCCACTGTCTGCTGGACGCTGCAGGTGCCCCCACCTTTGCCAAAGACTCCTCCGTCTTCGCTGGTCACGATTGTGTAAGCATTCTGCCCTGCTCCGTAGTGCTGACAGTGGGGAGGCATGGGTTGGATGTTGGTGGCGGAGGCGATCGGGTAGCCTTGGTGGAATTTGGGGTGCACGTCCAGGTAAGTACTTGGCTGGAAGCCACTCTGAAAGGGAAAGAGAACACAGAGCTTCTCCACTGGTGTCCACAGGCCTGACACATACTGAGGCTCTGCTCCTTCACATTTCACGTTGTCTCTTGATCAACAGCAATGGAGTGGGAGGGCAAGAAGAACCATATCCATCCCCGTAGCTCAGGGGTCAATACACAGTCATATATATATATATATATATGGAAAACAGCTGCACTCTGGAAGCATTTTAATGGTCTAGTCAGCCCACAGGACCTGGAGAGCTGTGCCAAGTCTGTGCAGCTGCGCTGAACAAACAAGCGGCGTACGCTCATCCTTACATGCTGAAGTTGCCCCCATGGAGGAAACCTATCCCAGGAGTTATCTGCCCAGACAGAAGGATCGTGCTGAGCCATGTGCTACGTTCTTACTTGCACGAGGCACTGAGCCCGTTCAGTCCACAGGTTATGCTTCTGGCACCTTTTCAGCTTCATCCTCCGGTTCTGGAACCAAGTCTTCACCTGGGTGGGGAGGGGAGAGCAGAGAAACATCAGCAAAGGAGAGGGAAGAGCAAATTTTATCAGATTCACAAGCAGCAGAGGTGACCAGATGGCAGAGATACTTGAGCAGCAGCAGATAAAGGCCTTTCCGAGCTCCCTGGGGTGGTTGCCAAGGGGAGATGTCTGTCTAGCAGCCTCAGCAGGTGGCCAGTCAATCTGCATGGTGGGGGCAGGGAGCAGCATGATGTCCACAGGACAGTTATAGCTGTGACAAATTGCATCATATCAATCATGGAGATGAATTACTGGTGCAAATTAGACCCACCAGGTCTCTACAAGGCCCCTGAGCTACAGGCAAACTTCTGAGACGCTCCTCCTGCACGCTTGTTATCAGAGAAGGGAGAGACTTGCTCTTTGTACCCAGCAGTTCCCAAATTCAAAGCTCCTTGCTGGGGTGAATTTGAATTCCAGAGCCGTTTTCCCCCAGGGCTGTGTCTGGACTGTGAGAGCAGTCTTTGCAGGGATGTGGATTGAGGAAAAGAGCTCCCACTTGTCTTTGTCCTGACAGAACCAGTTCAGCTAGTGTGTGTGTGTACCTCTAAATATAACTCTTTCAATCCCAGGGCATCCTGAGGCATCCAGGCTGTCATGCCCAGCTCCCAGATCCAGATTCACTGCAGATTTTGGCCTTGTAACTGCAAGAACTTGTGCCCCATTGCCCAACCCCTTCTTCTTTAGGAAGGCATCATCTGAGCCAGCACAACCTACCTGGAGCTCAGCAGAGACCCTGAAGGGTTGCAGTGTATAAACCTGCAGGGAGCAGGTGTCAGGCAGCCAGGCAGTGCTGTGTGGGATGTTATTAGATATTGGACAAGATCAGCCCTGGAAAACGTTAGCAATAGCTTTCAGTGTGTTGCAGCCCTGGGATTCAGAGAACTGATGGCCTGGAAAAAGTCTGTGAAGAGCTGTCAAGCCCAGAGCAGAGTCTGTTTGTGGCAAACAACCTATTCATCACTGTGTTTACAATTCTACTACAAGTGTTGGCAACAGTACCCACAACTGACCCTGCACTGGGGAGACCCCAGAGAGGTGCCACTAACTGTCCTGCCTCCCCAGAAGTGCTTGTGATCTCTGGTCATGAATAGGTGAGAGAGCAACTGTTAGCTGGCACCTTTGCCTCTACTCTCTGCTGGGGACTCATCTTTCCACCCTGTCACTGCCTTATGTCACCATTCAGCTGCTGTGTGACAGATATACCATGGGTCAAGGTCTCCATGCTCACCTGCTTGTAGGTGAGCCCCAGGGCAACACCCAGCTCCCGGATCTGCTGGGGGCTGAGGTACTTCTGGCTCTGGAAACGCTGGTGCAGGGTTTGCAGCTGCTCCTTGGAGAAAGCCGTGCGGCTCTTGGCCTTCCTCACCCCTTCTGTGCCATCTTCTCTGCCCTTCTGAGACTTAGCAGTGGACTGTGGGGACGAGGATGCAGAATGTGGACTGGTGGCTGAATCCGGTGTGAATTGGCTGAAATTCCCAGAACTGGATGAAGCTGGGGATACTTCTAGAAATAAAGAAGAATGGGAAAAGGTATACAAAACATAATGGAAAGCTGTATGGGTATGAGCATGCTCCCTGTGTGGTGTAGAGCTCCTTGCCTGCCGGACAGGGCCTCTCTTGAAGCAAAGGCATGGATCTGTGAGCGCAGACAAGCCCACTTTCAGCGAGCAGCTTCTCTGCTCAGACTTCTGGAATGCCTATGGTTCCCTTCGTCAGGGGGAAAACTCGGGGCAGGCAGAGAATGGCACACATTGGCTCATGGTCTTACTCTCCCCCTCCAAAAGGGCCCGGTAATATTTTGGTCTCGTTGTGGTGTAAAGAGGCCTGGTAATGACTGCAAACATAGGTGTGAGTTGGTGACTGGGCTGCCTGAAATTGTCTGCCCAGCGATCTCAAGGCGTTTAATAGACAGTGGCAAAGCAACCTCCTCCAACCAGGGTGTTATGGTGGGGCAGAGCCGTTGGAACTTACAGTGATGGGCAGCAGGTGGAGAACATCAGTCAGGCCTTGGATATTGGCTCCCTCCTGAGTTCTATAAATAGAGGGATCTATTTGGCTAAGAGGAGCTTCTGGCAAAAGAACGAAGGAGAGAAATTTGATATGGAAGTACGGAAGGAGAGAGGAAAGGTGGATGTGTGGAACAGGTGACAAGAGCCAGTAGTCCTGTACCAAGGACATGGGGGACAGGATTCAAGAGTGCAGAGGAAGGTGCCCAAGCCCCTTCTCATTTGTCCTGATACAAGTCTTAAGGGGTCTCTGTTGAGGACAAGGTTGAGATAAAGATCTAAAGGAAAAACTTCCTAAACAGCCTGGGCTACCAGTCAAGACAAAAGCTGCCAAGATGCAATGTCATTCAGGCTGCCAGAAAAGTAAAATGCTAACAAAAGAGATTACCCCAGCACCTTTCTGTCAGGCACCTGGTTGCTGGGGTCTGTGAGAAGCTGAGCCCTTCTCAGGCCAGCCCTGACTGAAGGGCTGCAATGCCAGTCTCTGCCATTCCCCATAACTGCAATGATAAATCTGTCCATCCCGCCTTCCTCCAGCTACTCCTTTGCAAATCCTTCTTCATGGTCCATGCCTTCTCCTCCTACTGACATTTCAGGAGGGAGGGAGTGCAGTGAATGAGGCAGTGCCATTTTCAGTACACACCTTCTGACTACTGAGCCCAACCAACAGCTCCCTATCTTCTTCCTTGAGAGTTGTGAATCTGAGCCCCACTGAGACACCCTCCTCAACCTCCCAAACATCTGTCCAGGACAAAGTACTGATGCCCTCCAGAGGAATGGGCTTCCCATCCGCCCTACCAAACCCTTCCTTCTGTCCTCAGCTGAGAGGCTGCTAAGCAATCACTCAAAAGTCTTGAGGTGTTGCTGGGCCTCAGAAAAATGGCCATGTCTGCGACATCTTTTCCCTTGTGACCCTCCTGACGTGGCAGAAGCTGTCTTTGTGGTGCCTGCCACTCTAGGGTTGTCTGCTCTTACAGGTCTGCTCGTGGCTGTTTCCTACCCCTAGGAGATGATAACCTGGAGCACAGGCTGTGTGAAGAGGCAGGTGTGCAGTGGGACATGTTTCCAGTTCTGGGGACGAGGGCAGGAGGATTACAAAGGAGAGTGTTTGAAGACGGGTGTTAAGTCTAAATATGAAGCCCACTGGGGGCATGAATGAATCAATCTGCCTGCTGCTTGTGGAGCAGGCAGCATGCAGACACCTTTCTCCAAACCACATGGCAAGTAGCCACTGGTGGCTCTTCATGAGCCTGTAGCTCTCTCTAGCATCTGACAGCTTGGAACTGGCACTTCACAAGCTTGCTCTCCTCCCTCCCTTCCCACCCATCAACCTGACAAGAGCTGGGAGAAGACCTGCTTTCATCAGGTATTCTATTGCCACTCGCTGGAGTGGAAGAGGAATGGCAAGAACAGAAAATGCCATTGCGGTGGGGCCTTTCTGCAAAGAGGGAAAGGGCAATGCAACAAGAGCGCGGAAAGGAGACGAAAACAGAGAGAGGAAAATAGCAATCTAAAATCATAGAATCATAGAATCACTGGGTTGGAAAAGACCTTAGAGATCATCCAGTCCAACCGTATCTGTCCACCACTAAACCATATCTCTCAGCACCTCATCCACCTGTCTCTTAAACACATCCAGGGATGGTGACTCCACCACCTCAGAGTAACAGCACTGGACTAAAAGGGAGTAGATTTCCCAGCACAGTGATCCAGAGAATGCTCAAGTTTAACGGCCACATGAAGGGCATGAGGAGTTTGTAAAGGGATAAGGGGTGCTACGAGCAGAATTCCCTTAAGGATTGCTTTCTCTCCATGGCGCACATAGAATTTGGCTAAAAGGAGGCCCAGGCATTCTCGCCCCAAGAACTTCCATGGGACCCAAGAACTTCCCAAGAACTTCCATGGCCCCAAGAACTTCCATGGGTCGCATTGCCTTTCAGCCTGGAGTACTGACCTGCCAGCGGCTGCACTCCCACAGGCCCTGTTGAGGTGTAGGAAAGCG
>NW_010269545.1:9876-10726 GCF_000690775.1 Eurypyga helias
GAGAAGCCCCATGGAAGGGAAATGTAGCAGCCCAAGGTCACCCATCCACCTCACCTACGGCATCACTCTTTGCCCAGCTGACGCGTGAGTAAACCAAGGCAGGGAGAGAGGAAAATCTACTGAAGGTCACGAAGCGAGTGGCTGACCTGGGAGAACAGGTATCCTGGGGGCAGCTCTAGGGCTGAGCCGAAATGCCTTACCTGCCGCCTGCCTCCTCCCTCCTGGCTCCGGAGACGGACTGTCACCGGTGGCTCCCGCCAGCCCAGCTGAAGCCAGGGCATGTGCTGCCTCCCCCGCAGAATTCCAGTAAAACTCCATGTACCCCACACCAGCCCCGCTGGGGTAAGCCTGGGAGGGGGGCAGAGCCAAGTGTGCGCACATGGGGGCAGATGAAGGGGTGGTGTGTCCCCCCCACCCCGCCGCCTCAGAGATGCCACCCTCACTGGGGGCAAAGGTCTCAGCCGTGAGCCCCAAGTGTGGACAGGCAGGTAGTTACTTTTATAGCTGGCTGTGCCCTTCCCGGGACTGCAATATTCACCATCATCCCCTCCTTGAGGCTCTTTGTCATGCTAAAGAGGCTGATTGGTGGGGTGGGGACAGAGCAAGGTGCTGGGGTGGGGGGAGAAAAAGACACACATGGCATCAGGGTTAAAGTATGTCCCCTCTGAATTCTTCCCATTCTGCAGGTTCCTCAGTCACACCTGATCAGGGGTCTGATCCAGAGCCCCAGAAAACCTCCTCCTGCTTGCTTCTTTGGGCTCAGCTCCAACCATCCTGTTACAAGATAAGCCTGTGAGCGCAGATGTGGGGCAGAAGACACCTTGGGTCACACTGACACCCCCCCAAGACC
>NW_010269545.1:10740-23723 GCF_000690775.1 Eurypyga helias
CCTGGTAGCACTCCCCACACTCTTGGCGCAGACGTCAGAGATGGAACAAGGGAGGAAAACAAGTAAGGATCAGACCTGGGGGTTAGCATCTACTTTTTTTTGAAGCTCAGAAGGAATTTCCTTCACACAGGCATTTGAGGGACCCAGCTGGAAATGTGTCTGGCCCATCTTCCGCGTGCCTGTGTCACAGCAAACTCAGAACTGGTAGCACTCCCCACACTCTTGGCGCAGACGTCAGAGATGGAACAAGGGAGGAAAACAAGTAAGGATCAGACCTGGGGGTTAGCATCTACTTTTTTTTGAAGCTCAGAAGGAATTTCCTTCACACAGGCATTTGAGGGACCCAGCTGGAAATGTGTCTGGCCCATCTTCCGCGTGCCTGTGTCACAGCAAACTCAGAAACCTTGGTAACAACTGGAGAAGTCACATCCAACGCCAGATTTCATTTTGCAGAGTAGATTCACAGATCGCAGCTGGCTGGTCTACAGGGGCGCAGCCATCAGAGACTTTTTCACTATGCAGGTAGGAAAAGATAGAGTGCAGGTGAGGTCCACAGCTACAGATTTGCTCCCCAAATGGCCTTTCCAAGGCACTTTTCATTTGCACAGTCTTGGCTGTGGTCTTTGCCAGGCTGTCCCAGGCTGGCTGGAATAAAGAAGATGAAGAGTTTCCTTTAAGGCAGGGTTAATAGTTGTTTGCTGACATATTGGTCACCCAAAGGGAACAGGCACCTGCAAACCTGTTCATTAAATAATTAGAGGTGAGTGAGCGAGCCACAGAATTCAGCTATGGGCCTGCAGGTTAGTCTGCTCTACAGGCTTGCTCCAGCCCCTTCCCCTCAGGAAGTTAACTCAGCCTGTGTTCAGGAAGATTTCAGTAGTTTCATCTTGAGAGACACTGCGAGTCTCTAGCTGATATCTCTATTTCTCAATACACAGGCAAAAGTTCCAGAGTTAATTAAAATATTTCTTGCTAGAACTGGTCATGCCTTGGCACCCGGACACAGGTATGTCTCAGAAACTCAGAACTGAGGATGCAGATCCACAGAAGCGTAAAATCATTTAATCTGGACTGTCTCTGCTCCCCCCAGTGCCTTATTGCTCCACAGGTGCTTGTTGCTGCTTTCATCCCAAACCTGTATCAGGAGGGAGAAGAAACACACAGGTGGGGGTGAGCACAACCGTACGAAATGGGATTTAGATCAATTTAAAAGGATGTAGGGCACAACTTCTACCAGCACTTCTGCTGCTGTTCTGTGTCCCATGGCAGGTTACTAGTCCTGGATTTCCTGCCCGTAGACTGGGGGGCAACTTGAGAGTGTTCTGAGATCCCTGCACGGAAAGCCAAAAGAAACTGCAGGACTGGACTGTGGGTGAACCTGGAAATCAGTGCAGCCGCTCTTGAGCTGTCATGGGCAGAGCATTCAACTCACTGGCCACATCCCAGCATGATGGTGCTACCCTGGGACCGTCTACTCTCCCATGAGGTGCAGACTGTAGGGAACTAAGGGCTTCTTTAACCCTGACATTCAGTGTTATGTTTTCTGTTTGCATGAAACACTTTTCTATGCCTATAAACGGAAGGCACTGACACCTCTGCACAAGAAAGACAGTTTTAAATACAAAATTCACTTGAAAAACTTAAAGCAAAAAAGGGGTTTTGAGAGCATCTGCCCTGATAGAATCCCAGAAACATCCTGAAGATGGCAATTACTCTGCAATAGCCTCTGCATGGTGGTTTGACTCGTGCCTCCCTTTTGAATCATTCCACGTTTCCGAGCTGCAGTGCCAGGGCTCAGATCACTGTTCCTCTTATCTGCCCTCAGGCCCTGGCAAATTAAGCAAAAGGAGGGACACCAATGATGTGAGCAGTACAGAGCTTGGGACCCTGCTGGCCAGCTCCAGTGCCAGCCAGTCAAGGAGAATGACGTGCTCCTTACTGTTCATGTCTGGCCTGTTACCGTATGTTGGTGTTCAAGTTTTCATGGCCTTAGGTTCAGTTAGAAAATGAAAACAAGGTAGCAGATCTGGAGAATATCAACGCATCTTTTAAAACCATTTAATCTGAAGACCTGGCAGAAAACATGGGTGATCCTCCCTCTCTGCTCTGGTGTCGTGAGACCCCACCGGGAGTTCTGTGTCCAGCTCTGCGGCTCCCAACATCAGAAGGATATTGGCCAGTTGGAGCGAGTCCAGAGGAGGCCACGAAGATGATCAGAGGGCTGGAGCACCTCTGCTCAGAGAATTAGGCTGAGAGAGTTGGGGGTGTCCAGCCTGGAGAAGAGAAGGCTCTGGGGAGACCTTATAGCACCTTCCAGTGCCTGAAGGGGCTACAAGGAAGCTGGGGGGGACTTTTTACAAGGGCCTGTAGTGACAGGACAAGGGGTAACAGATTTAAATTGAAAGCAGGGAGATATAGATTGGATATCAGGAAAAAATTCTTCAGAGGAAGGGTGGTGAGGCTCTTGAACAGGTTGGCCAGAGAAGTTGTTGCTGCTCCATCCCTGGAAGTGTTCCAGGCCAGGCTGGATGAGGCTTGGAGCAACCTGGTCTAGTGGAAGGGGTCCCTGCCCATGGGTCCCTTCCAACCCAAACCATTCTGTGATTCCATGGGTGGGTGACAGTGGGTGTACTTGTTGGGAGTCCCTCTGGCTGAGCACTTTACACTTGATTTCAGATTCTTCTGAAGGTGTCAGATCTTTCTTGCAGAGTGCCCAGAGGCCATAATAAACTAGCATAGTCACCTGCACTACAAAGTCCCTCTGGGCAGAAGCAGGGGAGGAGGGTGGTGCTGCCCCTGGGAGCAGAGCCACCCGCCCGACTGGACCAGTGAGTGGGGCAGCACAGAGGGAGTCACCTCCCCGGGGGCAGGAAGGGGACCAAGAACCAGAGGAGCTGAAGGAATATCAAGGCCACACCTACACTCACACCCCTGCTGCAGTGGTTTCAGGGCAGCGACCACCTCACACCTCTCATAGAGCAGCTTATCTCCCCCTCCCAGCACTTGATGCAGCCTGTGGGGTAGGGAGCAGCTCCTGAAAACCAGCACTGTGGGAAGCTGACAGATGAGTCTTGGCATCAAGCTGAGCCAGACTCTGGTTATTTGGTACTGTGTTATTCCAGGCTGGGCCCAAACACTCACTATTATTTCCCAGTGATGTCCACAAAAGCCTTCCCGGGCTCATGCTCTTGGCTCAGAGGGCTTTCTAGTATGTTAAACAGCCTCTACCTGCTCATCCGTACCATGAAGGTGAAAGCACACTCCAATAAAACGAGGGTAAATGCTTCACAGACCTGTTAGTAGCATGATCTTTCAGCAGCAGCTAAGTTCTTTGCTTTCTCTGAGATGGTGCTTAACTTCCCCACAGTCACAGCAATGAAACAGTAGCCTGTAAAGGTCCAGGTTTCCTCCATAAAAGCAGTGAGTTAGTGTGCTGGTTTTAGTCAGGACAGCGTTAATTTTCTTCACAGCAGCTGGGGGGAGGCTCTGGTTTGGGGTTGCCCTGAGCACTGAGAAGGTATTCTTTTAAGTTGGTTCTAAGGAATGCTTGCACCAGTTCAAGGACTTTTTGGCTTCTGATACTGCAGTTGTGTTCCCAACTTTCTCACAGTGGGCTCTGTCTCTTGGGCTCTCTGGCTCTGACTCTTGCTACTCGGGACCTGGCTGTGTATCGATTGGTGGGTGATGAGCAATTGTATCATTTGGTTTCTGTTCCATTATTTTCATTACATATTAGTAGTAGTACTGTTAGTATCATTAGTATTGTTAATATTCTCAGCATCACTATTTTATTCATTTATATTCAATTATTGAATTGTTCCTATCTCAATCCATGAGCTTCCTTGTCTTTTCCTCTGATTCCCTTCCTCCACTGGAGGAGGGGAGGAGGTGAGCTGTGTGGTACTTAATGGCTGGCAGAGGTTAAACCACAACAGGTAAGAAAACTAGTAGTTAGAGATGCCAGGAGGAAAGAGAAGTCCTCATTCTCTGTCCCCGTGCCCTCCGTGCTGTGGTTGTAGCTCATGCTGACTTGCCCAGGACAGCCACAAAGGAGTGAACGCAGGTGCTACTGACAGGGTAACTCCAGTGACAGGGGAGGCAGGAGGGGGTGCAAAACCAACTTCAGGACTGGGCTGGGATTATGGACATCATTCAGAAGGTGGAGAACATGCTTATGGAAATCAAGAATGGTTCCTGTAACAAAAGACAAAATGGTTCCTGTAACCAGGTCCTTTCACTGGCACAGGCCATATGGTTGTGACAACCTGATTTTCTTATAACAATCCATGCCTAGCAGTGTTTGGTCACTGCTCGGATGTCTTCTACACCTTTCATAGGTGATCTCAGCAAGATCATCCTTCCAGGCAACAGCTTTTGATCTGTTTGGAGGTAATTTTTTTTTTTGCTTCTGCTTTTCACTGACATTTTAGGTAATAAATTACCTTTCAGACACCTGCATTTGGCAGTTGATGCTCTTTTCTCCCAAACAAGGAATCAGACAAGCTCCGATCTGGATAAGGACTCTGGATGGAGCTGGCTCTGTGATGTCTGTGTTCTGGCAAAGTGTCCCATGACACTAACAAACAAACAAGGCTTGACGTGTACGGCACGGTTGCCACAGAACAAGAAGTGAAAGTTAAAGCTGCCAGCATCCTGAATAGACTTAGATGTTCAGTCACAGCTTGAGCCCTTGAGACTCACCTCTTCTTGGTGTAGGGCTGCCCGACAGCCGCTTCAGTGAAGACAGAGCGGATGCCACCAACAGGAGTATCATTATGTCTGCATTCCCGTTTGGTTGCCAGAGCTGTGGCAGTTTGGGCTGCAAAAGTTTAGACCTCCTTACTGCTACCACTATCCCAGGAAAACACCAAGTTTCTTGAACGCTTGGCCTCACCAGACCCTCTTGGGGGTGTATGGGGAGTCCCTCTCCCCAGAGGTACTCACTTTCTGCTGGCAGCAGGTGAGCACCTGGCAACCCTCTGGAGGCTTCCTGGGCTATACAGTTGCTTTTTGTGACTAGCAATATTGGTAAATAAGCATCTTTTTTCTGTTCAGGTTGGCTTTTAAAGAAAGTCTGCTTTTCAGTCCTTGAACTTGCTGAATGTGGGTTTTGGTTAAGTATTCACAGATAATTAATGTAGTTGTTTTAAGAAAAAGGCTTTGTCAGTCTTGTTTTATAGTATTTCTCCTTTTTTTGAAGCCTTAAACAAATGTCCTGCTTTGTTTGAAGATTTGCAGGGGCTTTGTGATTGACATTGATAGTAATGGCTTTAATCTAAAGACATTTTTAAAAGCAAAAAAAGGAAAAGTAATACAGTTTGAATGATCGGAAGCAAAGTAGCTAAAATATTCCCACATTACAACTTTCCCACTCTGTCCCACTTTTAACCACTTAGTTCAGCATGTTAATTCTTTAATTGTAACTTGAAATTTACATCTCTTAAAACACCATTCTCCAAAGACTTTTATGTTTGGTGATTGATTATTTCCACACTTTTTCTATGCTTTGTGTGAGACTGTGCTGTAATCTAGTCAGATCCATGCGTCTGCCTGCTTGCACAATCCCCTTGTCATCCTTGAAAATACTGTTCATGAGCCTGTACCAAAACGGCAGGTTTTTCCCCCTAACACTGTTTTGCTGTACTGAGCATAGGCAGCAAAAAGGAAAAATGATTTTAAAAAATCATAAACGTGAGGCTGCTTTTTTTTTTTTTTTAAAGTGTGTTATACTGGGCTGAAAAATTCTGAAAGGGGTAAAATACATTCCCAGTGAAGTAATATAACCAAGTTTCCATTGGGTGATCAAAAAGAAAAAGGAAAAGTATTTCCTTTCTCTTCTTAGCCTATTCTGGGCTAAACAGGTCAGAGCTGGTACTTTGCTGTACAGAGCAGTCATCCAGAACCACAAAAAAGTAAGGTAAGATCTCTCAGGGCTGGAAGATGTAAGGGGACCTATGGTAACACCTACATAAAAAAGACTGGGGGAGGGCTTAAATAACATTCATCAGTATTTCCTACCTGAGTTCCATTTTTTTATTCTGTAAATGTAATTTAGGAGTCAATTTCACATGTTAAGTGGTTTTGGTACTTGTAGGAAAGGAATAGTCTGGAGAGGCCCTTCTCTAAAATTATTCAGACTAACAAAAGCTCAACTTATTTTGCCATTCAAAATCTTCCAGTAAAATCAAAAAAAGGTAAAAGTGAAGACCTGTGCCACAGACACACACATTTATATATATTTAAATCCTTCCTCTTTCTCCCTCTTTTTTTTTTTTTTTTAATTTATTCAGGCCAGTGGAAAAAAAAAAAAAGTAAGTTAGTTCCAAGAAATGAATGGACTTAGTTTCCAACAAAGCAGTTTAGGACAAGCTGGTGATCATTATCATGAGATGGATTTTTCTGTTTGTGTATCCTTCCTGTAGTCCTTCACACTGTGAGGCCCTCCAAGGGAAGTGTAATTTGACTCTGATGCCAACAGGAAGGTGAAATTGGAAGAAAAGAGCATTGCCAGCACTCCCACAGTCTCTTGGCTCTCATCTTTAGGATTTTACTTCCCTTGTCTGCAAGAAAACATGATCAGAGTAAGCAGAGGAGAAGGCCCTGGACAACGTCACCATGTCTACCAATTTTAGCCTTATTTCAACATCTCTTGAAATGCAGTGGATAATTCCTCTCCTCTCACGCATGCTTCACAAAACTTTTTCAGTCCACCTTCTGTCCCTTGACTTCATGTTTAAAAGGCATCTGTGGTTACCGGCCAAAGCAATTTCTCTGGCTGTATGTCTACAAGCTTATGGGCAGCGTGCAGGTACAGCAGATCCTCAGCCAGCCTGATGCCGCTGTGTGTTTCCCACTTCCCAAAGTGCCTGTCCACACCATGTGTTGTGCCACCAGCAGAAAGTGGCAACAGGAAAGGAAGGTGCACTTTCCTCCTTCCTTGGTCTTCCTTTCCCTATTCAATGTGTGTTTTGTCTTTGAAGAAAGAAGTTTGCAAATAAAGTAACAGTAAGGCTATGCTCCAGGACTATTCCCCTAGAATAATGGATCTTAACTGTTGTATATTTTCTCCCTAAAAATAAAAGGGATGTGGGATTTTATAATGGTTACATTTTTTTTAGTACTTGAACTGTTTTCCCTTCTTTTTAACAAAAAGTATGAAGATTTTTCATGGTGGTTATTGCCCTGGCACCAAGCTGTCTAAGGTCTTGACATCTCAAAACATGTTTAAGTGTTGGGTGTAATGCCGAGCTGTGTAATCACAGTGTATACGTAGAGAGAACGGTCTCCTGCCATTGGAAACCCCACTCGAGATATGGCCCCTGCGTGACACCCACCACCTCCCAACTTGTTCCTAGACAAATCTTCCAAAGAATCCCCACTCAAGCCCAGTTAGCAAAACTGTGTCTCCATGGCCCCTGTTCCAGATCAGCTGTCAATACCTGGGAATCCATCCCACTCATCCTGTCCTTTGACATTAGGCTTTTGACCAAGACCTTTGAGGTTAGCTAGGGTAAAGCTAGGTTTTCCATGCTCCTTTCGTGGTTTTCACTCATCCTGCTTCATGACCAGAGGATCAGTGCAGCCTCATGAATGAATGGTGAAAGGATCTTCAGTATCTTGTGGGCATGTGGAAGGGAAATCTGCCCACGGAACGAAGCAGGAAGAGGAGGAAACTGTGTTGGGACACCTCTGTAGGTTTATATGATACAGAGAGAGCAGGTGATAGATTTTGGCAGGTGGAAGAGGAAGTTAGAGGTTTCTCAGTTACATTAAATGCACACAAAGGCTGTTTTAAGGGACTTATAGGCCCTGGAGTATCAAACCTTAGATTCTTTGGTATATCTAAGAGTGGGAGAAGAATGCAGTGTGCTCCTTTTCCAGTCACCAGCTCTGCTATCTGGTATTCCACCAGCCCAAATGTGCCAGGAATTAAGTCTCCCTAGACAAACAGAGATAACATAGCAGAGCTCTGATCAAGGGACTTATATCAAAGGAGCAAATCTCTCAGCCTCGGGGATGAATCATCAGAGCAGTTTATTCTAACCTTTTCTCCTCCTTTCAAGTATCAGGTTCAATTGCAGCAACAGCAGCACAAAAGGCTTCGTCATTCTTGGTGCTGCAAGGACAGGGAAAACACAACCAGGAGGAATGGAATTCACAGGTGATACAAGGCTGGGAGGGTGTTGCAAATACCACAGAGAACAAAGAAGTAATGCAAAAGGAACCTATCTTGCTTGGGCAGGGGGGAAGAAGGAAAGATGGGGGCTAGTCATGCACCTGGGGAGAGAGAATCCCAAAGAGAGAGGTGTAGAAAGCCCAGCATGGGGAAAAAAAAAAAAAAAAAGAACAGGCAAAAGAGATGCATATTTGCCAGCTACAGCATACCAAATTCAAGCAACAGCAATACTATTTTGCTGGCATGCAAGCACTTAAAAAGATCCATATAACCTCATTTTCATGGATGGGGAAACTGAGGCACCACATGGCCTCAGTAAAGGGCTTGTTATTGTGCAGCGCTGGCCACACCTTGGCTGTCAATGCAGAAACTTTTGTCTTAGAGCTAAAGGGCAGTATCATGCACAGTTATGGTGAGATTATGCAAAGAAGGCTACATTCTGGTTTGAGTGGCCTGCAATATGAGCAGGAAGATGGGGAGAGGGAGGCCCCAGGGAAGAGCAGCAGGCACAGCAGTGTTATAAAACACACTTTGCCTCTGCCAAGCAAGTATAAAACCAGAATTGCAGCATCTCATCCTCTCTGCTCCTCAGCAATCTGTGGATGTAATCTCTGTTTACGGGTAGGGGGGAAATCCGTCTTGCCTGAAGATTTTCCCACTGCCAGCTCCACACAAGTTGACCTTCCCACAAACCAGGTAAGGACAGGTGGAAAGGGTTGAACTGGCAGACACAATGCCAAAGCCAGGGCTGTGTCACTTCAGCTCTGCCAGGTCTTCACAATCACCAGCCCGCTCCCGAATAGAGACAAGCTGGATGGCCAAGCCAGATCTGGTCCTCTGCCTCATCACCATCCAATTACAATAATTGGACAGGTATGTCAGGTGATCCTCCAAAGCAATGTTCTACTGGAAGGTGTCCCATGGCAGGGGGGTTGGAACTAGATCATCTTTAAGGTCCCTTCCAATCCAAACCATTCTGTGATTGTATGAGCGTTGTTAATGGGTCTGGCTCCCCCCTGTGAGCTGTGCTAGCTCTGCAGGGCCAACAGGAACAAGCTGTAGAAAAATCAGTTGGACACTGGAGCCTGTAGCTCTGGCTGCACACCAGGAGCCACAGAAGTGCTGCTGAGCCCTAGTCTGCTTTGGGTCTTAGGCTGGGGAGTGGGAAGAGGTTGTATGTTTTGTGAGGTGGTGGTATTGCATTCGTGTTTCAGAGTAGCCCTGTGCTTTGGCATGCCAAGATTTACCTCTTTGAGCTACCAGTTGCTCTAAAAAATTGTTAGTGGTAATTACATTGCAGATGAACCAAAGCTTTGCAAGTAGACTTGAGAGTGGATGCCAACCATCTATACGGACTGTTTGCTAAGGGTGAGGCACCTGGGAATCATACATACTGCTAGGATGTCGACACATAACCAGGCATGTTTCCATGCTACAGCCAGGGTAACACAGAGTCAGCACCCTCCAGTAAGGCTGCCCTTGACATCTTGTGTTTCCCTCTGAGCACTGTGCTCCAGCAGCCATGAGAGACCTCAGGAGCAAGGAAGGAATTCATGAACCAAAGGCAGTCAGTTTTGGGAAGGTAATGTTAACCCATTGGGAAGACAACAGAGAGAGTGCAAGGCTGGTGGCCTGTGGAAACCTGAGCATGAAAAAAAGCAGGACAGAGTTTTAAAACATTGTCCTATTCTTTTGGAACCCAGGTGAAGAAATAGCTTTTGCTCACAGCAGAAGAGGTGTATGGCAAAACTTGTCGAGGCTCAACACACAAAGCAGAGTCCTTAGGTTTCTCCTGGCCCCGTGCATGGGGGCTTTACCGAAGCGGTGCCTGAGGAACTGGGGGCTGCAGAACCCCCTGGGTGGTATGGCCACACAATCTTCAGCAAGGCCAGCACTGCACCTCAACCTCCAGTGGCATCCCTGCCAGGCATCTCCTTCTGCAGCACAGTAGAAGCCTGACAGCATAAGGTGACCTTGCACTAGGGGAGGACTTAAAGTACGTATGTGGCAGTAGGAGCATCCCCTGGGCCATGGTTCCTGTCAGAGAAGGCTTTGGATTGGATTTAAACTCAGCAGGTCCCCCTGGTTCAGGCAGAGTTTGTGATGGGATTAATGCAAGTTTTGTCACTGCCCAGGATAATGTGCTTCAAACATCCACGCCCTTCCCCCAAGCCTTGCCCACAGGGCTATGTATCTTGAAGAAAACCTGAGGCAGGGGAAGGACAGCAACAGAAAATGCTTAAAAATGGCTTTTTAAGGGGAGATGAGGAAGAACAAAGGGGAAACAAAGTGGGGAAGAGCAGGAAGAATGGGCTGAAATAGAGAAAATTCAGAGAGAATCCTAAAAGTGTAAAGGAGTGTTAACACTGGGTCCCCATCAGCTCTGCCTACAGGCAGACCCTGCAACACATGGCATGAGGCAGAAGGAGCTACAGGAGAAACAAAATGGGACCATCAGAAACCACTGGGAAAATGGTATGTGGTAGAAGAAGGGACTAGGTGAGGTTCAGGGGCACAAGAAAACCCTTGACATATGAGTGACAGCCCAGAGCTGGTCAGGTAAATGCAAGCCCATCTCCATCCGCACTTTCAGTCTACCCATCTCTGCCTTTTCTAAAGTTGACAGATGTCAGCCTGGTGAAAGTGGGCAGTGATCACCCCAAAGGTGTGTTGGTCCCTAGTTCTGGGCATGCACAAGTAGGTCAGGAGACAGATACATCTGAGAGCCTGTGGGGAGCAAGAAGAGCCACTAAGAGCTGGAGGGAGGAGAGGAGGTTAGCAAAATTCTAGCTACTTCCTGGGAGATCTTGGAAAGGAGAGGAAGGGCCCTGTTGCTGCAAGGAGCATGCATCATGTTCAGCTTGTAGTGACTCTGGTGGTGTTTGTGGAGTTGGAGAAAAGATCCTGCTCCACTGAATGGAAAGAGAGCATCCAGCACCTTCACTATGCTGTTTCACCCCTTTTTTTGTGGTAGCTGGGCCTCTGATGGAGACAAATAACTTAAGACAGTGTTAGCAAGGAGCATGTGGTCTTTTCAACACCGGTAATAGAGGCTTCCACATGGAAAGACTCGATCTGAGGTCTCTGGCTGCTGGTAGAAGACAGTTTGGCACTGCATTGCACTCTTCCTGCAAGTCACCATGTAAATGAGAGGCAAAGGACAGGCTCTGCAGCAATTGTGGCCCCCTTGCCACAGAGAACGCCCAGGGTGTGATGTGGGAGCTAGGTCATCACTGAAAGCGGGTGAAAACCTTGATTCTCTCTGCTGCAAATCTGGGCATGTGTGTATGGCTGTGTGATTACGGTGGCTCAGTTTTTGTTTTACTTTCCCCTGCAGGACGTGATCAAGGCTTTGAGAAGGCCTCCCTGGAGCTGGTTTGGTGTGTGGGAAAGGAGGATGGAGATCTGCAGGACGTGATCGAGGCTTTGAGAAGACCTCCCTGGAGCTGGTTTGGTGTGTGAACACTTTGCTCCTTTTCACTACTGGAGAGACATAAGCATACTGTATGTGTGCAACCAAAGTGCTCACACGCACAAACCACACATCAGATATACTCTGATAACTTTAGTCTAGCTGAGTCAGCTCTGTCTTTCATGCTCATCAGTTCTTCCTCTCTGTGGCACTTAGTAAGTCCATCAGTTTGCCCTGAGCCTTTTATGCTGGTAGCTCTGAGTGGTAGCAAAAATTCCAGCAGTTGATGCTGTGTGAAAAGTGTGTGCTTTAATGATATTTCTCTTTGGGTTCATGTGAAAAATCTCATTCTGCATACAATCAGGAATCCTAATTTCTAGTCTGCAGTATGTGAGTAGCTTTCTGCAGAGGTTGATTGCTCATATCCTGTGGGGCAGGATCTATGCCTGCATGGATGCAATCTAGTTTACATGGATGGTAAGACATATAGTCTTGGAGGTGTTGCTTTGATAACCCAGTGAAAATATAGCTATGGCGTGCTTAGTGGAAATTTTCAAGGGCCACCCATCATCTCCCACCATACCCAGCTTCCTTATGAGTGATGGTTATTAAAACTTGACAGTGCTGAATTTATCAAATCAATTTCTGTGGGAACAGGGTGCAACTACATGGCTGAAGAACTCCGCTGTGATGTAGCTGGAGATAGCACCAGGATAGGTCCTGGAGGAAAGCCCCAGTTAAAAAGAACGACAGCCAAGAAATATGTCATGTCTCTGTGCAGAAACCCAGTGAGAAAGACATGGAAAGGCCCCGACAGTATTTCTCCTCCCTCCAGCAGCGACAGTCAACCTGAGTGTAGCTCTGCACTTTAATTTGAAGATGTCAAAATTTAGATGGGCATGAACTTTGCTCACCCACTTCCCGAGATCCATGATTTTGTCCATGAGAATACCTAGGTGCAAGGAAGGGAAGTAGAATCATAGAATCATAGAATGGTTTGGGTTGGAAGGGACCTTAAAGATCATCTAGTTCCAACCCCGCGGGGCCCCCTTCCACTAAACCAGGTTGCTCAAAGCCTCAACTCAGAAGGCTCAGACTCAACTCAAAAGGCTCAAAGCCTTCCTCAAAGCGCTCAAGATGACTCAGCCGGTCATCAGCAGAAGGAAATGTGAGCTCGCTGGCTCAAAGCTCCTGCTCTGACCAGGAGATGGCACTGTCAGCTTTTCTGTCTGAAGCTGGGAAGTTTTTTTGTGCAACTACAAAGCATGGCCAGCAGTTCCTATTTCACCCCTGCACGCCAAGCACCACCCCATAAGGCCAGGGTGGTCCACCTTGTCCTGTTTGCCAAACTCACCCTAGAATCATAGAAACGTAGGATGGTTTGGGTTGGAAGGG
>NW_010269546.1:0-5515 GCF_000690775.1 Eurypyga helias
CCTTGCGGCAGCGCCGTGACTTCGGGGCCTCGCTCGGCTCTCTGAAGTGCCGTAGGGGTGGTGATGGGGTACCGAGCTCTCTGTAGCCGCCTGCTCATAACGAAGAAGCAGCTGAAGTTTACAAGTGTCGCACAACGTTGGAGGTTAATGGTAAACTGGGGCCCGTATCTCTAAGGCCTCTCTGCTGTCCTTGCGTAGCTAACTGCGCAAGTTAGGTTTGCTTGGCAGCGGTTAACGATAGGAGTAGCGAGGATATCCGATGGACGCTAACAGGCGTGTTGGTGTACGTTTCGGTGGTCAGCAGTCCCCTTCTGCTGAGACGTGGGAGAGTGTGTGTGCGCCTCCTGTGTTTTAGCGCCGTGCCACAGCAGTGCGCGTGGCACGAGCTAGCCTGCTTTGCTTTGTTAGAGGCGCTGTCTTGTAGTCACTACAGCTGTCTCCAGGGAGGTTACTTACCGATGAGGAATTTTAGCTCCTCAGTGTGCTAAAAAAGAAGAATCTCTTCCCCTTTTCTGGCTGTATATTCAGTGTCTGCATCCGCTTCATACTCATGCTTAGCTTGTAATCTAAAGTGATCAAGGTAACTTATTTGTCACTGTTTGTGAACTGAGTGGCTGGATCAGACTAGTACTAAAGTGTTTCTTCAGGCTGCTTCAGAGAGATCTGAAAGTGGAAATGGCTTTGCTGAGAAATTACTTACTAGCTTGTTAAAATGGTTCCACTGGATAAAATTAACCTGGGGCTTTGTTGCATGTTAAGCACCTATTAACCAGTCTCCCTTATGGAATTGCATGGTTGTAATTTTTAAATGCAGGATTTCAAATTACCTGTAAAGCTTACAAATGTAATTTTTTTTTAATACAGCTTTGAAGTTATTTTTAAGAATAAGAAAACTTAAAAAAAAGGCACTGTGGTTGGTCAAGCTGAGCTGGAGAAAGACAGTGGGCTGTTACTAAAAGTCTCGACAGCAGTAAACAAGATGCAGTGCTCTTATGTTGCTCAGATGTATCGAATGCAAGATTTGTGAGTTAGAATAATCACGGAATACAGAGGATTTATTTAGCTTGATTGGGTAAGATTAAGGTTTAATTTGGCACATAGTCAGGTGATTTTAAGTAATGAAAATGAATCCTTTGCAGTTGTAAGGTACGGTGTGATCATACAAAAACATACTGAGATCCAGAATATGACAATATTTCATGTGCATGAGAATTGATTAAATGGTTACAGACAAGATTTCCAAATTAAATTAGCCTCTAATTAATGACTGTTTTGCTGTATTCCTGTTTTACATCATACCTCTTTACTATTTCTGATCAGTCTTTGGCTGTCTTACCTCATACTTGAATGTGGGAGAGTGTGTGTGTATATAGATACGTATATGCACACCCTTGGGTAACTTTTACTCTCTTAGAATGGCAGAATGGATGGTGGTACAACTTTTTGACTAGCTGAATCCTTGAGGTGTGGAACCCAGCATTATACACCAACTTCCAAAAACGGGGCAAATTAGTTTGTGCTCTTGCAACAGTTTTGGCCGAACTCCTGTACCATATCACTGTGGGAGCTGAAACTGTCAAAAATTATTGTCCCTGAAGGACAGAAGACTCTGTAGCAGGGAACATTTGCATGCAACCTGTTATAATGTATTTTTTCATACTGTCAACAGAACTGAAAAGATCCCTGTATGCATTATTCTCCCAGTTTGGGCATGTGGTCGACATTGTGGCTTTAAAGACTATGAAAATGAGAGGACAGGCTTTTGTTATATTTAAAGAACTTGGGTCGTCTACCAATGCTTTGAGACAACTACAAGGCTTTCCGTTTTATGGGAAACCAATGGTAAGTTATTTTGTTATCTTTTTAAAGAAGAAAACCCCAAAACGTTGCCATGGAATGATAGTGTTTTGGTACTTGCACCTTGTGAATTAACTGTCACATATACGTGCAGTTGTTCTGTCCTTCAGTCTTGTCGTGTCCTGATGAATATATGCCAGACTGCAAGGTTGAACTTAGCTTTTAAGTTTCCTAAGTGATGGTTTTACGTTTTTTCTGTGCTGGATTAAAATTTTTAAGAACTTAAATACTACCTTTTTACTCATTGTGTCTTCTGTTGAACCGATTAATTTAATTCTGTAATGTTACTGAAATCAGGTGCTTTCAGTTAATTGATCTAGAATAACCTTAATTACTATTATGTTCATAATTATGTTTCCTTTTCGAGCTAACAGTGAGAAGGGCGAAGATATCTGCAGTTTTATTTTCCAGAAATCAGATGTGACCAGTAACTTATGTTTTAAATCGATGGCCCGTTCTGCTTGTGCATGCACCAGGCCACCAAACCAAATACACTGAAATTCAGTATAACTACAGTGAAGCAAATGCAGTTTAATAATGTACTTGATAACGTGCAGAATAGCATAACAATTAACACATTGTTGCTTGCTTGGATAATTAGGCACTTCTTAATTTTGTAACTACTTGTGAGGTGTAACAGTACGTGCAAATGGCCCACTTGACTTCAGTGATGGATGGATGTATTAATACTGGCTTTTAACTTGTGTCTTTGAGCATTAAGGAGACAGTTGTGTTGCTGAGCCATGAGCTTTTTTTCATTAACACTTTCAGATTCTCTGCTTAATTCCTTAACAAGGCATTATGCAAGCTCAGTTCTGTTGTTTACCCTTAAAGAGTTTTATGCTCAGTAAAACTTGATAGCAAATAAGAAGATGAAGGCTTCATAAACCTTCAGGTGTACTTTCCTCTTTAAATATTGCTTGCAGCATGCATACTCTAGGCACTAAACAAAAGCAGATTTAAAAAACAATCTTCAGCTGCTGTGTAATTTTGTATGGAGGCAGTCTCTGATACTGAAAGCAATAGGAACATGTGCGTATATTTGCACATCTGTATACTTGTAGCTGAATCTGCTTACCCTCCTGACGAGTGCGTTGGGCAGCCTCTGTCAGCATCATTGGGCTGCAGGCACAATTCATGTGATCCAGTTTGGATTAAGGGAGGTACTTGCCCTTCTATTTAAGAAGTCCGAGTTTTGCTGAACTCAGTATTTTCTGCAGAGATCTGAGAAATCACTGTAAAATTTTAACACTCCTTAAAATGGGGTTAAAAAAAAAACTCTTTTTTTTGTTAGTATAAGCTAGTGCCAATTTTGTCAAATGTCCTTATATCACTTTATATATCTGTTACCTTGGCAGATGTTAAAAAGATACTGTTAGATGAATAGAGTTCTGACTTCATTTAGTTAGAATTAATAATTTCCATTTTAGGGGTTTTTTAGTTCCATAGTTGTGCTCAGAATTAATTATAAGGATTAGATACTCTGTAAGCATACCTACAGTTTGTAACAGTACTGTTAATTTAAGAAGCTGCTGCAAAAAATGTGTAAATGTACAGTAAGGCACAGTTAACGAAAGTGGTACAAAATGTTCAGTATTAGGAACTGAAGAATATACTGGTGTGTTTTTTCCTTTTGAAAAGCGTATTCAGTATGCAAAAACAGACTCTGATATCATCTCTAAAATGCGTGGTACTTTTGCCGATAAAGAAAAGAGGAAGGAAAAGAAGAAGGCCAAAACTCTGGAGCAGTCAGCAAATGCAGCAAATAAAAAAGTTATCCAGGTAAGCTGCTTCTCTGTTTAAAAAAAGATAAAAACAAACACGTACAAGAACTTTTATTTTTTATTTCTCCCCCAGGACTAAGTATTGTCTTTTAGTACTTCTCAATTCCCTAATTTTCTGCTCTATTGATAGAGCAGATGATTGTGACCAGTGAGTGACCAGTGCTCTTGGTCACTAACTAGACATTGAAGGAGAGAGGGCTGATGATATAATCCTTGCTGTTCCAACCTGGTGGTTGGTTTGGGGTTTTTTTTCCTCCTTTCCTATTCCCAGACAAAAATAAAGATATAGGGCAAAGTTAAAATAAAACCAAGTGGAAACTAACCTCTTTCTAAGAAAGGAAGAAAAAGAGGGGTGTGTGCTTGTCTTTAATGCCAGATTCAAGTGCTCAACCAGCTTTTCCTTTCAGTGTATTCTATAGGCGCTGAAGAATGGTAAATAGGAATGAGACAATTAATTTACAGCTAGATGAAAGGGAGTTGGCTTGGAATGTATCTCCACTGAGAGCTGGCCTGGCTGAAACTTACAACATTTAGTAATTTATCTGCTGAAGCATAGCAGAAAATATCAAGGCACAGAGTTTGAATGTTGTGTTATTTAACTACACTTCCTGCTAAGGCACAGGTTGGTATCCAGGGGAGATAAGCAACATTTTCTAGGTAGAATATTCACATTTCTCAGTATTTTTTCTCTGTCGATATATACAAATCTCTTAAGAAGAAATAATTGCTACTAGCTATAATGGTAATATCTTCAGTTATCCTTGGTGAACTGGAGTCCTCAGCAGAAACACCCATTTCTCTCCAATTATTTCTGTCCTGTCTAGGCCCTCATTTTCAATAAGACTTCCTTCCTGTGTGTTAAACCAAATTTTGTAATGTGGAGAAAGTGTTTTGCTATGTCTGCTGACTCAGCCGTTAGCGAGATCAGATTCTCTTTGGTGTTTTGGTTTGATTGCCTTGTTTTGGAGTTCAGAAAAATTCACGTACCTTGTTTCCCTTCAGGAAAAATATAAGCAACACATGTTCCTTGGATTGTAGCTTAAGAAAAACCTTAACCTTCTTGAGTTGTACAGAAACGCGGTGATGCATGCTTACATGTTTCTAACAGAACACCTTTGTAAAACTGTTTTGTACTTATTTCTTAGGGGGCAACACAAAATTCAGTCAATGCCCCAGGGACTGCAGCACAGAATCAGCAGGTAATGCTTTTTTTTTTTTTTGGTGACTAAAAGCACTAATGTTTAAAATTATTCTCTATGAATAATAGCTTGTTACACATGGAAACTTGGGGATATATTTTACATTTTCCTTTCTGTTCTGTGAGACATTTGTCTGACAGCTAAATCACAGTAAACCAACAAAAGAAATCCTACTTGTACTGAATCTGGTTAACATGAAATGAAAATGTGCAATTTCTCATTATTTTATAGAAAGCTGCACTGTTGAAAAAATCCTCCTTGATTTTTAAATTTGGACATGCATAGTATCAGCCGAAGGATTCTTAATTTTTTTTTCATTCTTAATAAATTCCCTTTAACTTACTTTGTTCTAGTAGTAGAAACGGGGAAGGAAGAATACACAGGGTGCCAGAAGGAAGCCCAAAAGCTTCCTTTCAGGACTTTGGGGGTTCTCTGCTCACTTTCTTTTTTCTCATAAGTGTCTTATTTTCCGAAGGATTGTGTGGAGCTGCAGCAACAACGCCCTACACTTCAATGGTCTGCTCAGTGACCTTCTAAATGATTGATGTGTGTTAGAAGTGGGGGTACTAAATAGCCAGGATTTGCAGGAGGGCAAATACTGCAGAAGATGATCTTTGCCTGCCCTGCATCTCTTTGAGTACCATCACTGAGAATTGCATGGTGGTGCAGTTGACA
>NW_010269547.1:0-3390 GCF_000690775.1 Eurypyga helias
CCCCGCGGAGAGGCCAGGCCCGCCTGCAGCCCTGGGGGGCGGCCCGGCAGGCAGCTTACCCCAGCCCGATGAGAGCGTTTGGGAGAGTGAAGGAAATCCCCGGCGGCAGCTGACCTTTGGGAAGAAAGGGGCAGCCTTAGCAGCGATGGATCCAGGAGAACACCGAACCCGGATGTGTCTGGCCGTGTGCGGGGCACCCGCTGTCTCTGTTGGGGTGACACCGCCACCACTGCCGCTGCACATCACCGCTCTCTACCCTGAGCCTGTGCGTACGCCGGAGGCTTACCGGGTGCAGATTTGTGCTGAAACCCTGCTTTTTGCCTCTCTAAGGGGCTGCCTACGTTCCGTGGTAACAGACACCTGCAAGCAATCCCTTGGCAATGGAGTGAGATTACAGAACCTGCAGCAGAAATGGAACGGCCGTGGATCCCTGGAATATGGCTGCTCAAAGTGGCAGTTCAAGGAAGGGGTCGTACTGCAGCCAGGAAAAAGTACGATGCCTGGACCGATGAGGTAAAACACATTCGCAGAACCCAGAGCCATCACGCAGCTTTCCTCTGGCGAGCCTCATCTTTGCAGCCCTTTGAATTACCTTCCTAGCCAACCTCCCCTCCCCCCTTGTATACAGTGAATGCCTTCACAAAGGGGTCTCGTGTCAGCTAACGGCTGTACTGCTGGAACTAGACTTGCCCACACCAACCCTGCCACGGCTCCGTCAATTCCCGAAAGAGATACCATATTCTGGACAACGCTTGATAAAATCCGAAGGCTTTAGCGCAAGGAGCTGTGGCTAGAAGACTGCCCTAAAGTTTTCATTGTGTTTAGTGCCCAGGAGAGGCTTTCTAGAAACGCCGTTCAGCACGAAGGTCGCTAGCGTTAGTCCCAGCTGCAGTGCCAAACCCAGTCCCCTTTCTGAGCTAAGCTAGAGGTGTGTGCTGCTGGTGGAAGAGGTGGCTGACTCCGTATAGTACAGTTACTTTTCAGGTAAACGATTAAATGCTGTGAGAAGGTAGAAGCATTTACAGGCCTAGAATTCAGCAATCAAGGCTATTATTTCACTGCAAAACAAAGACATTAGTTAAAAGCTACCCCTTCAAACGTGTACGTGTCCAGCTGTACTGGTGTGTTGTGAGAAACGGGATCAAGCTGGGGATGAACTGCAGGATGCTGCGGGGCAGAGCAAAGCACAGGGCTTTCAGCCAGTTCTGCGACTGTGGGCGAGGTAGGTCACTTGTCCTGAAAACCAGCTTCACTTCAAATCATTTACATAGCTCCTACGAGCTTTTGACTTTCTTTTAAGGTAAATGTTTCCAAACATAGAAACTAGAAAACCAAACCATAAAGAAAAATTAAACCAGACTGGCCAATTTTGGCATTCAAAGAAGATATAATATGAAATATAGGCATACTGAGATTTAATAATTTTAAGATGTGGAAAGTAAAGGGCTCCCACTAAGCACAATTGGTTTTGTTTGTAACGTCCATATCTTGTTAAGAGTTTTGCTTATAAAGAAGCTTCAGTGTGCAGCAAAGAGCTTTTAATTCTTTGGACTCCCTAGTTACTTGTTGCTTAAAGAGGGGGGGAAACCAACGGTAAACACAGACCCCTGATGATAAAAGAAATGTCTTGTGTAATTTCTTGCAGTTTCTGATACTAAATAAATATCCCTAGTTGATAGCAAAATGGGACTACATCATAATTAAAAGCCTAAAAAGGCTGAAAAATATTTCATTGGATAGCGATAACATGGCAAACTACTGAAGACTGCTGTGCATCTGAAAATGGGTTTGCAGGCCCTGCTCAGAACACACCTCTCAAGCCCGATGGTACATATATATATATATATATGGTATACCTAGGAATCATGGAGCTGCAAACCACCCTAGAGGGGCTGAAGTCGTGTCTGTACTTTCTCTGTCTCGAGGCTCTGGAGGGCTGGGATGACCGGAGCACCAGGGAGCACAAGCCCTGAAACACCCTGCCTGGCTTGTAGCCCTCCCACGGTGACCGACGGGAGCAGCGTGGGGAGCACGAGCCCTCCTCAGCCGTGTCCCAGCACAGGTGTCTCCGGGCTGTGGCACAGAGCTGGCTCAGCAGCGCCGAGAGGCCCCCCCAGCCGGCCTCTCCTCCAGTTGGAGCCGAGGATTGCTTTACAGCTCATTGCCAATTCAGCGGGGCCATGGGGCACTTGATGAATTCCCTCCTCTGGAGAGGACGTGACTTGCCCAGGGCCACAGAAGGACCATGCCAGAACTGGGATCAGGACTCCGCAGTCCCCAGGTGCCAGACATGTGCTTGCCTTAAAACTGAGCACTTCATCAAACCGTAAAATCCAGCCAGATGGTGACTCTGCCGTTATCTGGAGCAGTGCTGGGAGGCTTAACGTGTGCAAGGCACGGTGAAGATCTGGATTCCAGTTTCTGTGCTTTAGACCTAAATGCTGCTGGGAACTTGGGCATGTTTGAGCCCAAGTCCTGTCTTTGGTCCATCCTTCTCATGAAATGTTTCTATCTCAGCCTGGACCTGCCAGTTTGAGTGGGGGAGTTCGTTCTTTGGGAAGGGATAGGTAAGGACTGGTTGCTCTGCCAACCTTACTCTGCCCTGTAAATGTGATCAGGCTTTCTTCTTCCAGGTAGCAAAGGCTGCATGAATCAGCCAGTGGATCAGTTTTGCCTCTCAGTGGTCATTTAAGAGCTCACTGTATGGACTCAGGAGGCAAATACACCCTCTCTGCCTTCCACATCTAAGAACATGCAACCCAGAACACCAGAACTCTCAGTTAAACTCTCCAAACCCGGGTCAGAGCCAATGAAGAGATTTTTTTTGCAGCTGGAATTTTTGAAAAGTGGTTTATGTGGCTTTATTCCTCTCTCAAAGTCAACAGCGAGGATTTCTGTTGGATGCCCTGTGAATGGGCTTGGGCCTTTGTTTCCTCTTCTGAAAAATCCTTCCAAGCTCGTGAGCAGCCCATTGCTCTTTGCAACTTGCTGCTGGGGAAAACAAATAAACAAACAAACAAACAAACAACAACTATACACTTCTCCTAATTAGAGTTACCCCTTTATCTGTGTATTCCCTGAGGCAGTTACCTCTGAGGTGGTTCCAGGGACCACCTGTTTATTCCAATAGCTTCACTGTGCATGTCTCTGTCCCTTCCCCTCAGTCAGTATATAAACAGCATCTTCGATTATCATGGCCCAGCCGGTAACTGAGCACTGCACAGCCAGTCGCTCACTCCTCCCCAAGGTGGGATGAGGAGAAAATACCAGGAAAGGCTCGTGGGTTGAGACAAGGACAGGGAGGGATCACTCACCCGTTATGGTCATGGGCAACACAGACTCGACCTGGGGAAGAAGAATCAATGATGTAATTTATTACCAATCAAATCA
>NW_010269548.1:0-202 GCF_000690775.1 Eurypyga helias
CACCAAAAGGAAAAGGAAGGCTGAGCAGAGGGGAGCTGAGGGAGCTGGGCAGCAACGTCAGAGCCTGCTGGGTACCCGGAGAGGGCTTTGGGGGACAGCCAGCACCCCTGGGAGTGAGGGCAGGGACCCCGCGCTGGGGCTGCGGGACCGGGTGGGGCAGCGGGGCAGCCCATTCCCCACTGGCACCCGGGAGCAGGAAAGT
>NW_010269549.1:0-264 GCF_000690775.1 Eurypyga helias
CGCAGCTGCCAAGCGCCGGGAGGGGACGTGTTTCCAGCCAGGCGGCTCCGCTCCGGGTGCAGTTAGGAGCAGCAAGGTTTTTGCGGGTGCGGGCGTTCGTGTGCGTTTGCTGGAAAGCAATTTGCAGGTTAAACTGACTCAGGCGAACCAGTAACTTTTTAAATATTGGGGTCTACTACTTTGTTGTAAAGCAGTTAATCATAGAATCATAGAATGGTTAGGGTTGGAAGGGACCTTAAAGATCATCTAGTTCCAACACCCCTG
>NW_010269549.1:432-3453 GCF_000690775.1 Eurypyga helias
CGTTAGTGGGTCATTTCTGACCAGGGCCTCTCTGATCCACACACTTCCCTAACGCAAAGTCCCGAAAAGTCTTCATTCGGGGTGATTTCTTGAACTATGCAGCGTTATTGGTCTGGGCTGCTTTCATTTAGTGGTTTTGAACCGCTTTAAAGAGGCAAAGCGTGTTGCCTTTAAATACACGTTTCAGAAAAAAAAAAAAAAGGCTCTTGTCTTGAGAAACTGCTCGATTTGCAGGAAACCCTCCGGATGTTTGCTGCTTTTCATGTGGCATTTGTGGTCGGCTCTGATAACGCTGGGAGCACCACTTCCAACACCGCATTCTGTAATGGACCTGAAATAGAAACACATCTCTCGCCGGAGGATCCCCGCTCCGCGCCCCCGCGCTGTGTGCCGGCGGGTTTAAAAGGTCAATAAATCAGAAGGATGAACTCTCGGCGGCATTGTTAGGTTGGGAAAGTTAACGAATGACCCCAGGAGTCGTGCGACCACGAAGGTTTCGGGAGCGTCAGGAGAAGCTCTTTGCTAAGGGCTTAGGGGAAGTGAGGTATAAGCAGAGAGCGCGACTCGAGTCAGGATCAGTGCTGCGCGGTGTGCTTTAAAGTTACAGTTCAAAAATACCTAAGGAATCAAAACAGAAAGCGAGCAGAGCGGTGAGACAATCTATTTATGACACCAGGGGCACTGAAAGGGTCACAAACTGCCAACATTTTCTGTACTAAACCAGGGAGCTTTTACTTTCTCGGCTTAGATTCAAAACACACCTTTCTTTCTTTGATCCCAGATCAATGAGCTGTAGAAACAGTTTGCACAAATCTCCCAAACAAAGTCAGCGGCAGTTTGCTTAGTTTATTACCTCATGTTCATTATATAGAAAAACGTTTTCTTTTTTGCTGTAAGTGACAGCCCCCAAACTGCCGTGAAGTCCATTTGCAAGCAGTCCCTCTACTCGCTGCACTTTCTCAGTGCAAGCTCTCGCAGGATTTGTTCCTTTGGCTCACGAAAATGTTAAATAGTGTAAAAAGGACGGTTTGGCGTTTTAGCAAGATCAGCTGGTAAAAAAAAAAAAAAAGGTAATAGTCTCTTCTGCGCGTTAAAATCCTGGGCGGCCGGTTTTGTCCCAGTCAGGAACGCGGCGTGAGCTGGGGACTGCTTTGGTAGTCACTGGAAATGCATCGACCTCGTTAGGGCAGCGCATTGTTGCCTTCTTGATTTTTGTTTTGTTTGGAAGTTATCCTCCCTCAGCCAAGTCTTCAGTTCTCTGTAAGGAAAAATACGCGCACTTTCCTCCCGCATGAGTTTGCTTGAGACACGATTCGGATTGTGTTTAATTCGGATTTTTCTCTGGGTGTGAGCCATAGGTCGGTGCGTGCCCTGTCCCGGGGCAGCTGGCCTAGGGTTGAGCGCTCCGAGTCCCGGCACGTCGCGCCGGGAAATGTCACAACTTCTGCCATCAAACGAAAGGCACACCACCCTCCGAAAGGTACGCCCTCAGGTAGCGTCCCAAAGGCGTTGGGTTAAAATAGGACTGAAAAGGCACTTAATTCCTAACGAGCCTTCCTGGTTATTATCCCCATTTCTGCGATGACGGACGGCTTTGCAAGCGCAGTACGTCCCGATGGACTCCGTTTACAGTCCATGTTAAATGCCTTATACTTTTGCAAGAACGGTGTTATGTACTAGGATGAGATCGATTTACACACACATATGTGTGGGAACACTGTTTTCGCCTCCGTTTATTTTTACCTGACGTAAGGAAGCAAAGCAGAGCTGTTTGAAGCCCCGCGTCTGCTTGTGTTGGACTAGCGTGTCTGTTGGAACGGGAAAAGAAAAACCTAAACCCTTCTCTTGGCTTGGTTTTAGGCAGATGCTAGTCTGTTGGCAGTGCTTGCGATTCCTCGCAACAAGGATAAATACAGGATACCATTAGTCTGGGAATATCTCTCTTGTTTATAATCCCTTACAAACACAGGGGAGCAGAAAGCACGCATGCAGAAGTGCCTCCCTCCCTGGTGTCAGTCCTGGGCAGCTACCGATTGTCACTGCGGTTTTCCTCTTTTTTATACTGAAAGCACGAATGCAGAAGTGCCTCGGGAATTACCCTCCCTGGTGTCAGTCCTGGGCAGCTACCGATTGTCACTGCGGTTTTCCTCTTTTTTATACTATCTTCTGGCTGACGAGGGTAAAGGAGCAGGTTTTACATGGCACGAAACAAGCAATTCAATGTTAGAATCAGATAATGGCGACGCTGGCTTCATTCATTTAATTTCGGCGAGAATTCTGACGATATTGGTTTATTTGATCGAAGTGGCTACCCAAACAAAGGTGTTCTTAACCAAATAAACCTCTTTGATCTCCAGTTTAAAGCTCAGCCGTTTCCCAAATAAGCATTGATGCGTTTAATAGCACTGCATAACAATGCAAATATTAATCAGAGCGCCCGGCCGTATTTTACATTAATTTGTATGCCAAAGAAGAACGTAAATGGTAGCGAGATAGAATTTGTGTTTACTCTGAAGTGACGGACTTTTTACAGGCATCGGTTTGTATTTACAGCTTGTTTATTCAGGCAACTCAGAGAAATCGTGCACAAGGTAATGCAAGAAGCAATAGGGACGGCAAAGCTCAACTTAATAACGAAGTCAACTTACGCCACATACAATGCATATTCGCACCTTTGCCAGGTACCGAATAACTGCATTGCCACGTATGAAACAGTGGGGTAGGATATATTTCACAGGCTTTACTGTGGATTCAGTGCCCTGCTGCCCCACGCCGTTTATATCGCACACCGTGGGCTTACGAGGTAAAACACGCTGGGTAGCACCGGCAGGGCGGGGGCCCAAGCGTGGGGCACTGAGGATGGGTTGGCTTCCCAAGTTCCAAGTCTGCCTACAGAAGAACCCCTTGTGCTACTCCGGGCGTTAGGAGGTATCTAGGAACGGCTGGAAATAATCTTTCCCTTCCCCCTCATTCTTTCTCCCCTTCTGTCCGGGCCGGTGACGGGCAAGTGTTTGCCGGATG
>NW_010269550.1:0-1268 GCF_000690775.1 Eurypyga helias
ATCCCACGCATCCCTGCAGATGCTCTTTGCGTTATTCCCGCAGCTGGTGCAGACCGTGTCCCCGCTGCCGCTGCTCTTCCCGGGGTCGTGGCTGTAGGTCTCTCCCCAAAGCCTCCCCAAGGGCTGCCTGGAGCGCTCCTCGCTGTGAGCGATAAGAAGCAGCACTTTAAGTATATACTTCCTTAAATCCCTTGAACTCCTGAATTAAAATAAGGATGTGGGATTTAACTTGGAAGGTTTTGAAGCAGATATTTTTGTTATACATCATCATGCATGTCACAAGTCTAAAATATTTGGAAGGGCTGTATAAATAGCCGTTTGATCACCTTTTCTCAGCTGACTCCTGCTTCCCTCTATCTCACAGCTGCCACGGAGCAGGGAAGTACGCGTGGCACTCAGGAACATGCTGTTTTACTTTCGGTTACTTTCTGTGTTTTTATGAGAGATGCTGTCACAAGCCCTGTTTCAGGGGAGAGGAGAGGAGAGAGGAGAGGAGGGTGGGGGAGGGGAGAGGAGAGGGGAGAGGAGAGGAGAGGAGAGGAGAGGAGAGGAGAGGACCAGGCACGTGAGGATGCTGCTTCCCTGAGCATCACTCAGACACCCACAGGCTGTCAGGACAAAACTGTTGGCACTG
This sequence comes from Eurypyga helias, assembly GCF_000690775.1. Classification (NCBI taxonomy): domain Eukaryota; kingdom Metazoa; phylum Chordata; class Aves; order Eurypygiformes; family Eurypygidae; genus Eurypyga; species Eurypyga helias. Next base: position 635 of record NW_010269550.1, read on the forward strand.
AAACACTGTCACGTTATTACACTGTGCTCCAAGCGATCGCTGTGTCAACCCCAGAACTCCCAGCACGTGAAATGGGAATTTCTGTGACATTTTCAGTGGAGAAAGGGGCAAAATAAGCCAGAAGCTGTTTCCCACCCTGGCAGCTGAACCAGCCAAGAAGGCTTGGGGGTATGGCTCAGGGTGCCACACATCTTCCTCCCCATGGCCCCACTCCCGGATATCACCCCGGGTCACTGGCCAGTCTGCATCCTGGAAACACCCTTCAGGCACTGGGGTCCAAGGGCAGCTCTGATGCTCCCAGGGTTGGGGTTTTTCTAAAGCTACATCAAGAAGAAGTTTCTATTAAAAGATCTTCTGGGTCTAAGATGTGAATCCACAACCGCAGCCAGCCAGCTTGTCTCCGTTTCAGCTTAGAACCCTCTGCTGCCGGGCTGCTGGGGCCAGTGCCGCAGCCACTGGGAGATGAGAAACATTTGCCATATGCTGAGGGATTACTGTATAAAACTGAGATGCTTGGCTGCAAGCCAAGGTACAGGGTTTCCAAATAGAGTCTGAATCCTGGACAGAAAAGTTCCAACTAAATATAGCCATGACAGCCTCGGAGTTGACTTCTTTTTTCTTTCCTTTCTTTTTT
>NW_010269550.1:1339-5222 GCF_000690775.1 Eurypyga helias
TAAGGTGCCTTTACAAGCAGAGGTACAAACCCAAGGAGATGGTGGGATGGGAAAGCTCATCCTTCCTCCCACCCGCCCTGAGATGCTCCTGAGGGATGGAGGGGATGCATGTGCAGAGCCACTGGGCTGCCTGCTGAGGAGGAGGAGGAACCAGGAGAGGCAGCTCTGGCCTCCTCTTCCTCACAGCCTGCCCAGGAAAGGACTATCTGCCTAAAAACTATTGCAGGGAATCAAGTAAGTTAGTGTTTTCACTTGGGAAAGGCGATTTGGAATTTCTGGGCTGCCAGCCCTGCTCACACCTTCCAAGATGTGGGCTGGATTACTCAGCCACAGACACACCAGCAAATGCAGAAACCAAATCGAAGCCCAGCACTGGGATGGAATGAGGGGCCGAGCATGCAAGCACACGGCCGAGCCAGCCCTCCGCTTTGGGAAGGAGCAGCTCTAGGGGAGATAAGGGAAATGCTTTTGCAAAAGCACACAGGAAAAACAAGAAAGCCAAAATATCTGGGATGGGAAAGCAAGCATTGGATGCTCTCCTCATGCTGAGCGCAGCGTGCTGGGAGGAAGCCTTGGAGAGAAAGTGGTGTGAACTCATCCTCGGCAACACGAACAGCATCGCTCCTGCTCACGAGCCGGCCACGTGTGCTCAAGGCAGCGGGATGCTGAAACTTCTTTAAAGGGAAAACTCCCAGAATGCCAGAAGTCATTGGCCGTATAATATCATAAATATATAATATAATGTGTATAATATCATAAAATACTCTTAATAACCTAGATGAGAAAAAGAAGACAAACTACCTACACATGGGCTGGCTTGTACAGTATCTGCAAGAGCTTTCCAACAGCTTTGCAGTGCAGGCAGTATTTCACTGAAGGGTTCACAGCTCCTAGGACAGCTGAAAGGAGTATAAATTAAGCAGATGCCTGAGACAGACCTTAAGTGAGAGCAGCCCTAGAAAACAGGGGATGTCTGAGATGGGCAAATACCAAACAACCAGAATTTGTCCAAAAGAAAAAAAAAGCAATGTTGTAAATTTTTATAAAAAGGCAGGAAAGCAGCCCAAGGTGTGATCTCTCTGCAGCAATGGAGCTGCCCGGAGAGAGAAGTCTGGCTCTGCAAAATTCGAGTTCCTAAACAATGGCGTTGGGGAGGTCCGTGACGTGGGGGAGGTACGGCTAATAATAACAAATAGCGTCGGAGTTATACCTTACATAGATAAAACAGCCGCTGGAACCAGTTTTCCGAGAGCCCGTCGAAAAGCTTTTGTTTAATTTATGGGGCTCAGGCTATATTTAGCTGGCAGATCCTTGGGGTTTTATCTGGGATCGCTGCTCTGAGACAGCAGCTGGAAGGTTTTAATTGTTTGCTCTGGGTTTGGTTTGGTTTTTTTTTTCTGAAGGAAGAAAAAGGAAAGCAGGTGCCAGGGTCTGACCCCACCAGCCTCCCGGGTTCACCACGCAGTGTCTCCCCATCCTCTGGTGATTTAAAAATAGCCTGGGCGGTCCAGCGAGGCGAGAGCATCCCCTTCTTCCAGGAAAGTGAGAAGCACTGTTCCAGGCCTGGGAACGTGCCTCCGTTTGGTGTGGGTTTGATTTGTTAGGAAAGCCCTCTGGTGTCTGCCTGGAGCGTGGATGTGAGAGGAGCCATCTGCTCCGGGACAGGCGGACGCCTTGTCCCCAGCTCCCATTGCGCTGCTGGCACCTCTGCCTCGCTTGGCCCCGGCGATGAATGAAACACCCGCTCTGCCACACCGGGGTCTCCCATGGCAGCTCGGAAATCCCACCCCAGCTGGAGGCTGACCAGAGTGGGGTGGCAGCGGGGACACTCATGTGCCAGGGGACAGGGGTCCTCCCGAGCATCTCTGCCATGCAAGGCACCAGGCACACCAGCAGCCCCTCTCCAGGGATGTGCCCCGGTACTGAGCACGGGGCATCCAGAGGAGCCCAGGCAGGTGGGAGGCTGGAGTGGTCGATGGGCTGGAAGGGAACACAGCAGAGCCACCACCCTTGCAGGCAGCCCTGGTTTGGGGGATGCTGCAGCACAGAGAGTGTTTCAGGGGTTCCTGCTCCTGCTGCCGCTCGGGGCTGCAGGGGCACCTCTTCCCAGGCTCAAGTGAAGGTGGTGGCTGGTTGATGAGGCAGAAAGGAGGCAATTAAATCAAAACGAAGCACCTCACTCACATGCACGCTCCCAGGAGAGGCTGGCTTGAGCTCCAGTCTGTGGCCCAGCACTGAGGGTGCTCCAGGGCCCCCTGTCTGCCTGTGTCGACTAGATGTGGAGCTGGGATTAAAGGGAAAACTTTGAAGAAGGACAAGAAAAAGCAACTGTTTTCACCTTATGTTTGGGGTTTTCCCCCTCTTTTTTTTTTTCTTCCTACAGAGAAAATCTTTTTCATTTGGACCCTGCTGACACAAAGGTTTTTCACTGAAACGCTAGCAATTGCCCCTTTGCATAGCCGGCCAGCGTGGCGAGCTAATTTTATCCTCCCCAGCTCCCCTCCATCTCCTGGAGATTGTCCTGTTGCAGCCACGGAGTGCTAGAAAATAGCACATCGCCCACTCATCCAGCCTCCTTCAAGGGAAATATTTATATTATGCCAAAGAGAGGGTTTCCATGGCAGTGATGACTTTAGCACCGTCGCCTTGGAAACCACTTGAGGCCATCTTGAAGGGTTTGAAAATACCCTTCAGAGACAAATAAGGAGAGGGAGCGGAAAGGCCGGCGGGATTAGAGCGGCATTTCGGTCTCCCCCGGCTTGCCTGTTGGCACCTTGCCCGCTCTCACTGCCCACGGGTGCTCGCTCTGGGTCCCTGCCGGCGCGCCGGGATGCTCCGTAGCCCACGTGTTGCTGCACAGATGAACCCAGAACAAGCGAACGAGGCACTTTGCAAGCAAAAATGGTTCGGTGAACATTTCCTCCAGCCTCTCAAGCCAGCAGCTCAGGTGTCAGGGCATCACTCAGCAAGTGTGCAACAGCTGTCTCCAGCCCAGGAGGTTGCGGGGAGGCTTCCCCGGGCCTGCTAATGCCAGAGTGATGCCAGTGTCTGCCCAGCCTCGAGAACCAGCTGCTTTTGGAGGAACAAACACACTGGTCCCATGTCTTTTCAGCAGGCCTTGAATCCCCGAATCCCCACTACATGCAAGCAGCCCCAGGTTTCTCCCAAGGCGCTGCCAAGATCTGAATCACCTGCAAGAGCACTCGCCTGCGGTGGCAAAATCAAGAGAGGCCCATGCCCTTCTCTGCATTACTCATCTCCCACGGCTCAGCCCTCGCATCCCATGGTTTGGCCGACCTAATGCTATTGGCCGTTTACTCTCCCAGCTTGCAGGAGCTCTGTCACCAGCCCATCTGGCTCTCAAGGACACCAGGAACACAGCAGGGAGAGCAAAGCTTTCAGAGTGGACAGAGGATGAAGCTGGCGGTGGCAGGGGCAGCCAGCAATGCTGCCTGCTTCAGGTTTTGTTCTCCATTTTGCTAAGAAATATCGGTCACCTTCTTAATTTTGTTCAGGGCAAACCAAAATACATTTTCTCTGAGCTGCCTCTGCACCAAGGAGTCAGTTATTTTCCAAGCCAGAGCTCTGCCCTCAGCACCTGCACTCAGCTCTGCCGTGCATCTCTGGTGCTGCCTCCTGCCCATGCGTGTTTTCATGCTGCCCCACGCCTGCCCCACAGCTGAAATCAGCCAGCCATGAACAACCTTCCCACAGAGAAACAGCTGCATGGTGCTCAGTCCCTCCATGGGATCCCAAGGGTGGGCTGGCCATGGTGCAGGTGCAGGGGTAGCTCATGTCTCCCCATCACGCTGCCCATGCCAGGCTGCCTGCTCCTGCCTGCACCTCGAGGGCTGCAAAGTCGGTGACATGGATGACGGTATTG
>NW_010269551.1:0-5356 GCF_000690775.1 Eurypyga helias
GGGGAGCAGGAGGCATCAGGGGTGGGATGGTGCCTGCAGGGATGGGAACATGTTGGGGGACAGTGGGAACCGACTGGGTGCCGACCGCGGACAAGCTCCATGCAGTGGCACGGTCCCGCTCCCTGCCTGGTGCAGGAGCATGGTGGGATGGGGAGTGCGAGGCCAGCGGGACCATGCCTGGTGCATCAGTCCTGTAGGGCGGCCAGAGTGCCGTAGGGGGGCCTGAGACAAGGGAGATGCTGGGTGTCCCCCACAGGACAGCGCCTGGCCTCTCCGTGGGTGCCAGAAGAGCAGGAGGCACTCGCTTGGTGGTGGCTGCCGGTGTACTGGTTGGCACCGGTGGGGGGGCAGAAGCTAAAGCGGAGCAGGCTCTGGGCTGCTGGCCCCAGAAGGATCTAGGCTTACGATGGCTGGAGTTGCATACAGGCTGATGAAGGCCTCCTGTGGCACTGTTGGTGTCTTGGTGGAGGTCTTGGGCAGCATAGCTGGTGATAGTGTGGTGATGGGGGCCTTTGGCAGCACAGCTGGTGACAGGGTGGCGATGGAGGTCTCAGGCAGCACGATTGATGATGGTGTGGTGATGGAAGCCTTGGGCAGCACAGTTGATGATGGTGTGGTGATGGACGCCTTTGGCAGCACAGTTGATGATAGGGTGGCAGTGGAGGCCTCAGGCAGCATGGTTGCTGATGGTGTGTTGATGGAAGCCTTGGGCAGCATGGTTGATGTTGGGGTGATAATGGAGGTCTTGGGCAGCACAATTGGTGATGGGGTGGTGATGGAGGTCTTGCGCAGCACTGTTGGTGATGGAGTGGTGATGAGGGCCTTAGATGGCATGGTTGGTGATGGACCAGTGACAAAAGCCTCCGCTAGCATGGTTGGCAACATGGCCGAGGTAGTCATAGGCGGCAGCATGGTTGGCAGTGCCATGATGGGAAAGTCTGCCAATGACAGTGTGGTCGGTGCTGCAGTGGGCAAGGTACCAGGTGACAGCAAGGTTGACATCCCTTGTGGTGATGAGGAGGTAAATGGCAGAGATGGGGTAAAGGAAGCTGAAACAAGAGGAGTAGCTGGGCAAATTAAGTGGTCGCCCCTCAGCGATGTCACTGTTTGCCCTGCCAGGTGGGGTGGACTCTTGCATGACACTTGGGTGGACAATTTAACCTTCTCACTGTTGCTCAGAATCCAGCTGTACAGGTAGCAGAGGTTGCAGTCACATCTCCATGGGTTCCCACCCAGATACACTGAACTGAGCTTTGTCAGGGGTTCCAGGAGCCCTTGGGGGACACTCTCCAGCTGGTTCTTCCGAAGGTTGAGGGTTTTCAGATTTGGGAGAGAAGCAAAGACCTCATCGTCCAGAGCAGAGAGCTGATTTGTGTCTAGCTGGAGGTCTGAGAGCTTGCTGAGCCCCGTGAAGGCTCCTCTTGGTAGGGCTGCTAGCTGGTTGTGGGACAAGGTCAGTTTGCTGAGAGATGTGAGGTTGACAAAGATGCTGTCTGGAAGTGTAGCCAAACTGTTTCTGCCCAGGTCCAGCTCCCGCAGGTGTGGCATGGTGTCAAAAAGGCAGCAGGGGAGCTCCGTAATGTGGTTTGAATCCAGAGTCAGCAACTTCAATTTGTTTAAACCAAAAAATCCCTGGAGTGGGAGAGCCCCAATGAGGTTGTTGTCCAAGAGGAGTTTCTCCAGGTGAGGCAGGCTCCTCAGGAGTGTGGGTGGCAGTGCTCTGAGCATGTTCCTCTGGAGACTGAGCTCCACCAGCCCCGGCTGACCATCTAGCAGCCCCTCTGGGAGGTCCTGCAGCTCATTCTCATACAATCGGAGGACTTGCAGATGGGGGAGTTTGCTAAAGACATCCCCAGGAAGAGCTGTGATCCTGTTTCTAGACAGGTCCAGAAATGTTAAATTGATGAGAGAATCAAAAACACCTTCTGGAAGAGAAGGGATGGCATTGATGTGCAGGGAGAGCTCTTCCAAATTCTCTAGCCCATCAAACAGCCCTTTGGGGATATGTCTGAGGTGGCTGTCTTTCAGCTCCAGCCTCTGCAAGCTTGGAAGGTTTTGGAAAGTGCCCACAGCTAGTTCTTCTAATGAGGCACCAGAAATCTCCAAGTCCCTCAGCTTCTCCAAACTATCAAAGGCTCCAGGTTCAACTGTCTTGATCTTGTTGCCAATAAACAAAATCTTGATCAGGTTGGGCATGTACCTGAAGGAACCTTTCCTTATAACCGTGATGCTGGTTTGCACAAAGATCATCTCAGAAATAAAGGGCTTTGCAATCTTTGGGATCTCTTTGATGTCATTTTTTGTCCCTCTGTAGACCTCCTGGTAGTCTTTGGGCATTTCATATGGATCTTCACCCAGGCTTTGATCCTGGCATTTATGGGGATGGAAGGAAAGGAAGAAAAGGAAAAGGAAATGCTCGTACATTGTCCTGAAAAAAAGGGTTTCAAAAATCAGTTATGAAGAACAAAAAATACCTGTCCACAGTTCACAAACTGTGGCACCAGGCTTAATTCAGCCCTCAGGACTCTCCTGTTCAGATAACTCATTTTATGAGACAGACTGTACAAGCCAACACAGGCTGCAGTTACAAGAGTTCGCTGCCATTGATACCGAGGGATGGAGAGGAAGGGAGAGAGAGCCAGCTCACGGCTTGGTACTGAGGTGAGGAGGGACAAGGGCTGGACATTCTGTTCTCTAGCCCCCCTTCTCCCACATTTGGGCTGTAGGCTTGGCATCCATCTGGCTGAAGAAGGCAAAGTGCTGCTTCCCATTAGTGCTGCCCCAGTGGGTCCAGTTACTCAGCAGGGCAGTAGCCCATTCATGCAACAACAGAAGCAATCAGCCCTGTGCCTGCTAATGAGGGATCAGCAAGGGTCCCAGGAGCCAGCCAAGACCAGGTGACCTTATTTGTTCAGAATTTCCACACTGTGCTGGATGGACTTGCTGTTTCATCTGTATTTCTCTCAGTTCAGGAGGTTGTTTAAAACATTGCTTCTAAACATCTCCTTCCTGGGATTCTTGCTGATCACATCATATTTTGGCCTTGGTTATGCAGCTTTGTCAGATAGAAAAGGTTGACTTACAAGCAGCAGCCAAGCTTTAGGGTGAGGCTCATTAAAAGACTATGAGATGTTCACAGATTAACTGTTTAACACCTAACATTTAAGTGCTGCAACCTGCAGTTAGGAGGTGAAGTCCCTGACACATCCACCAGCAGCCACGTAAGGCCCAGCACTTCCATCGAGTCCTCTGGAAACACCCAGCTAACACATTAGCTAGAGTTTAACAGCCCTGAGCATCGTACCAGGACAATAGTTTCCAGCATGTGATTCACAGCCCTGGGTGGGAGCAGGGGAAAGGGTTGCTTCTTGGGTGTCCGTCAAAGCTGACCATGCAAAAAAAAACCCCAACTGCTGGGAGAGTAAATTTGCTATGAGAAGTTATTTTCTGAAAAATCTCAAGAGGTCAGCAAATACAGAAGGCTGGGAGCCACTGGGTTTGAAGAGAAGCTGGTGGGAGGTGAGGTACATGCCAGCTGCCCCGCAGGGTTCCCCCAGGCAGAAAACACTGCTGATCCCTGCCCATCCTCTCCCCAGGGAGACTCAGAAGTGAGAGCCAGGGGGGTGGGTGCTTCACTTCAGCAGCAAGGGCAGTGCAATGGGTCAAATGCACAGATGGGAAAGGTTGCACCGAGCACATGGGGATGAAAACAAACAGTTTTGAAGTGCAAAGATCTTTCAAACCCTCCTTCACCCTGTCTGGCCACAGTGGACCTCAGTGCGGTCCCACCCTCCAGCGGCACAGGGACGTGGAGGGATGGCCCCAGCTCATGACACCTCAGCCTCTCCTGCTCCTTGCTGCAAGGAAACGATCAACAGCCCCCAGAGCTACCCCTCGCTGCACATTTTAAAGAGCAAAAAAGGCATTTTGAACCACTTACTTGGCGGAGCACTTGTGAACGAGTCCAGCCACCGGAGCCAGCTGTGCTGGGCGAGGAGTGAGGCCACCACAGTGGGGTCCCATCACCTGTCCGGCTCTTTATCCTCAGCCCAGGCACAGGGCTTGGCTTCACGTGAGGTCAGGGCACAGGTCTGGGTGGGGAGATAAGGGACAGCTGGGGAGCAGGCAGCAGAGCTGCGACCCCAGTGTGGGCGGCCGTCACGGAACCCCTTTGGAGAGGATGCAGGCACGTACTCCCCAGGCGTTATCTGCTCGCACCACTTGACTAGTCACATCCAGGGAAATCTGAAGAGCTCCAGCCCAGGCTGTTTTGTAGCCAATGGCCTCTGCAGTCCCATATCTTCACCAGCGTAACCCACTAGCTTCACAGGCACCACCCCCACCAACAGAACAGAGAGAACTTTTCCTATTTAAAGCTTTTCCTATTGAAAATATCCAGATGTTTCCTTCCTCAGGAATTGGCTTATGTAGCTAAAGGTGCTGCTCTGAAGCCATTTGATTAAGCTTATAACAGGGATAACATTTATGGCCAAACAGATATGCTGACACCCAGTCTCAGGGCTCAACCCCACAGCTCCGTATCTTGCCGGCCATAGGGCTGGGGCTGAGCAGCGTGCTCCCCTCCACCCTAGCACAAGCTAAAGACCCTCCTGCAGCGACACCCAGGGCTCCTGGCTGGTGCAGGGCATCTTGTAGGAAGAAACACCCTGTTTGATGCAAAGACTTAAAACAACAAGGCACCCATCACTTCCCAACAGATAATTGCACTAACTGCATTTAAACATTTCTTCTTCAGTTTTCACCTGCTCTAATTAAGGCTCAGCTTGTGCTTGTTGGGCTTCATTATACCTTTGTAGGAGGATGGAGAGACACAGGTTTCGATGATTTCTCAGGGTTTGACCTTCAAGATAGGAGCCTGTACCTCTGAAGCAAGTAAAACAAGATAAAGAAGAAAAAAAAAAAGCCGACGTAGGGTAAGGCAAGAATGAGAACCGTACCGCCTGAAAGTAAGCAAGGAAGTTAGCAGAAAAGAATTAACCAATCATGCTAATTAGCAGGGCGCGTGGACAGCGTATACTAACCAATTAGGCTTTTGTTTATGGCGCGTGTATCTGTGCGAAGTGTATATAAGCAAGTGTATTGGAGCAATGAAAGGTCTCTGGCTGACCCTCTGTCAGAGTCCGTGCGTTCATCCGTCGCACACCTTTCCTGGCAGATTTAAAAACACCCGGATTGCTGCACATTCTCAACAGCCTTACCCCTTTCCAAGGTGCACGTGCCCAGGTCCCCGCTGGTGCCAGGCTGCCCCAGGGGCTGCCGGGTGGCAGGAGCCGGGGTGCAGGAGGGGACAAGCTCCCAGGGGGTGACACCAGCCTCGCAGCCCGCGGCGGTGCCA